>NC_136899.1:22948033-23233033 GCF_949152265.1 Phoxinus phoxinus | reverse complement strand
GATAGAACATCAGCGCTTCAGCGAAGGGGTTCGATCACATCCATTTACAAATTACTGCATTCTTTTTTTGCATATTGCCCAGTGTCTTAACATTTTTTACATCAGATTCCATATTTACATCAAGATGTGTGCCTCGAACAATTTGTATTCAGTGCATTTCAGAGGAAGTACTTACATTCCCACGGCCAGGAGTAGTTGTCCACAGCCAGAAGTTCATTGGAAGGAGGCAGTTTTTCAACTTCCCCCACAGTAGCATTGTGGTCATTGATGGCAACTTCCAAGGCTTTCTTCTCAACAGCAATCTTCTTTCTCAGTTGATGCCTTCGCTTGTTCCCACCTACAATGAGAAAAACAAAATGAGTGTGCATTCACACGATGACTACACAAAAGCCTAACTTCACAATATGCATGTATGTGTTATGATTGTTTTGACAGATGTTTTGTGATAATTCACAAAACACATCACAAGTTTCATTATCATTTGAAAAATTGTGAAAAAACTTGGGACATTTTTTTCAGAATCTATTTTAAACAATCTTTTTTTTTTAAATAGAGGACAAAATTGGTAAGTCAGGACATCTCTGCCCTTTGCAGAAATATTGGAAATATTTGGATATTGCACTCAACCTTATTATGATTTTGACAGGTTTTCAGTATGCTGCCCTGACTTGTAGTAAACATACTTCAAAAGATTTTTATTTATTTATTTATTTTATAAATGGCTTTGCTATTTTTACTATGTATAAATCTGCATTACTAGTGGCCTTTTCTGCTCTCACCAGACTGACGATACAGCTGAAATTTTCGCTGTTTGATGCCCAAATATAGCCCCTCGATGGTCCTCTGCAGGTCATTTTGGATGGTTGCTCCTTTGTACGACAAACAAATTAATTAATGCCCATTTCAGTTTACAATCAGCCTCTTTTCAGATCCCCTGTACAAGAGCAGAGCCAATGATTCTTTAAAATAAGCCATCAAATATTTTTTCCTAAGTACCTGAGGTCCACTGCTGAACATCAGACACCCACTGCTGGACTGTGTCTTGCTGTAGAGATAACTCAGCTGTGAGTTTCTCCAGGTCCTTTGTTGCCTCTGCAATCCTTTGTACAGTCTGTCCGAAAGAAATATCTGTGTTAACAAATGCTGAGACAATTTAAAAACAAAAATGTTATTATACATATTTTCCTAGGTAGTACCTTGATGTATCTTTTGGCCAGTGTTCGGTGAAGGTTTTCTGCCTTTCGCTTGTTCCAGCCACTTGCCTGGATTGTTAGCATGTCTGTGCGAACTTGACACACAATGTATGTGCAGTAATTTAGGTTCACAGTGAGGACCAAAGGTCAGATACTACATTGATCATTCTCTAATATTGTCACATAAACCTGGAAATAATCATACACTTAATTAACGTGTCAGAAGTGAAATTATTATAAAGAGAATCCTGATCAGTGTAAAAGTGCTGACTAGACAGTGGTTTTCTAAGGGAGCACCTATGTATGGAACTCTAAAATGCAAAGGCCGAGCATCAGCGTTCAAACCCCTTGGTTTGACCTTGAACACAACTATACATGAAAAATGCTTACCGGCTTTTGACATGTACTTGGAACATATGGCTGCTCGGGAGAGGAAGCTGTTAACCTGTTCAACCTCCTCCCCGATTGTTGTTCCAGCTCCTTCTTGATTGCGTCCCCCCCATTTTAACTGTAACACATTTACATGAATGTTATAATTTGGAAAACAACAAGTAGGGGCAGAGGACAGACAATCATAATGTGTGGTACAATTGGTAGGAAATACATCTAATTGTCATTATTACCTCACACATCCATGAATGCGCTTTTGCATGCATGATGGAGAGAAATGGGCGCATGTTCAGCAAGTCCTCCAACTCTGGACAGTGGTCCACAACTCTCCGCAAATATGGCCAATATTTGCAGACCACATCAGAGCAAAAAAACTGGACGGTCTGTGAAGCTAGCTGTTTCTGGAGATATAATGGGTATGCAAATATTTCTCCACGGAACATATTCAGTCCCTTCAGCAAAACCCCATGACGGCAGACAGCAACTTCAACACCTTCCTCGTCTAGTTTGCTTGCAGACTTGTTGGCGGACTCTCGTGCTGCGGTCCACTGACCCGCACCACATCTCCCTTTCCCTGGATTCTTAAACAGATGAGGGCAAATACAGACATTTACACAGTTACATTTTACAACATAAGCTCTAAATCATGGTATTATGACATTTGATGCAAACCAAATAATGTTTACATTTTGGGGAAAAAACTGGCAAGCATTCATAAAATTTTATAAAAAGAAATATAAATTTAGCTTACATGTCCAGTTGTTCCATGGATGTAATCAACAAAGGAGGACACCTCAGCATCACTGGCCAAAAAGACTCCATCAAAAAACCCATCAGGTCTTGAAAGAAATATATAGATGTTAAATTTACTGTATAAAATTAATTTGTGGCTCACTAGAATTTCATTGTACATGAATGTTACACACCCTGGTTGGCTTTTGAAACGATATAATTTGCGGTTCCCATCCACTGCAACTGCCAACATGGAGGGTGTGCATGCAGGGCACTGAAAATGCTGGACCTGAGACAGCTTGTCAACCTCAAATTTGGCATAGGCCCATTCGAGGAAGGCCCTCTGCATTGTGTCCCCACATATCTTACCACTCTGAGAGCAAAAGTGAAAAAACAAAACAGTAAATAGCTGTTTCGAAGGTTGGCTTCAGATCGTGGTCATGACAAAGAAAGGGCTCTGTCAAGAAATATGTGCTGAAACTTTGGGGATTGTAAGAACAAGTCCTAACAATGAATCAGTTATTTAAAAGATGATCCAAACAGGATAACTTAAATGAGGAGTTCACTCACTCGCCCGAAGAGCTTTGTACGACACTCGAGCATGCTGACAAAAGCTTGTCTCGACATCCCTGGGGCAGTGATTTTAAGATCCTCATACGTGGTGAACAAGTCCACCATGTACAAGGTCTCAAAATTGACCGTGGCTGGCCAGTAACCACTTTCAACCAAATCACTTATGGTCACTGGCAAGGTTTTTCCACAGGAGCAGTTTACTGATGGAAGGAAGAGGTTGTATCTTCCTGAAATTTCAGAGAAAAACAATTATCTCTTGTTCACAAGAAACAAAAAACACAATATGAAGAAATAAAAATAAAAAAACGTTACCATTCATTCCAATTAAAATAACTGGCTTTCCCTTGGAAAAGCTTGTTTGCCCAGTGGAGCAGTCGCAGCAGGGAGGAACGATTGGTAACATGCAATCTAAAAAGCAGAATTAGTTTACATAGTAGAGTAAATGAAACCAAAAACTCAACAGGGAGGGTGTTGTTTCTATCAAACAAAACTTCATCCAGCATGTTTGTTGGAGTAAACCAGAGTTTGTGTAAAATGTAAAACAGCCTATATAACCTGAGACTTAAAAACTACCTTTTTCATGATAGGAGAATTTCCCTCCCTCTTGCTGCTGAACAAAAGTGGATGGCGGCAGGTGTCTGAAGAACCCCTCCACCATGGATGCTCTGTTATGAAGCACCAGGGCCTCATGTGTGGAAAGGTCACAGGCTGTGCAGTAGAGTGATCGTGGTAAACAGTCCCTACACATCACTACTGCAGCCTTGTGTCCACAATGATGGCAAACCCCCTCCTTGGGCTTCTCAGATGACAACATATTGTTCACCATGAAGGGCCTCATTACTGTCCAATTCTCCAGAGAGGAAGTTTGCCTGTTCCTCCAGTGTGAGGGGAGAGGTTGTTCAGCACCACTTCCCAAGAGGTCTCGGACATCTTGAATGAGGGAGTCTGAAAATGAAAAGGGAAGGTGGCAATGGTAAATCTGGACAATTACCACATAACAAATGAGGAAACAAGTATTAAGGGAAAAAAACCAAAATTTTCGATGGTCACAGTGTCTTCAGTTGTGCTGGTAGACGGAGCACAGGACATCCCTTTAACGCTTGTTGAAGAAACTGCAAAAATATGAATATCCATTTAGAACTTGCTCAATGAATAATGAATGCAACTAATGATGAAAAAACAAACAAAAAACAAACCAGTAGCTGAATCTCGCTTTCGTTTCTCCCCAGCTCTACATCTTTTTGGCGGAGGTTGACCATCTTTGTCCTCATCAAGCCAAACACACAGCTTTGTGGATTGTTTTGACCCTTCTTTAGTGTGTCCAGGCTGATCCACCTAAATAAACAATTGAGCCACAGAATACCACCACCACCCACCAAGGTTATCACCACCTATAAACATCTCATTATAAAACCAATTACATTGTAAAAATTCAGTCTAACGGTTGTGGTCCTGTACTGTACTGACAGATCTAGAAAAGAAAGTGAAACGTTTTGACAGAATATTGAATTAAACTCTCACTGGCTCTAACGTGTGAACTCAGGTCAGCTCAGCACTATAGCTTGCATTTGTATAAAGACATTGAACCAGGTACTGTCTGTATAGTTGCACTTTGTTTGGAGTGTTTTCAGTTTTGCACCTTGACACTACTTCCCTGCTATACCTCAGAGTCTGTTATGGTCTTAGACCTTGTAATTGGCATGTAATTAGTATGCTTTTTCCATCACTGAGATCATGTTATTTACCTTGCACTCATCCAAGAACGCATCAACCAGGAATATGGCATCTTCGGGGTCAAGGCGATTCATTTGTTCAGCTTGATCAAGTTATTTTTCTACGCTTCCTTTTCCTCCTTGTTTACCTTTTCCTGCTTCTTTTCCCTAGTTTCCTTCTTCTTCGCTTCTTCTTCTGCGTGTGGCCTTGACGCGTCAACACCTATCAATGAGATCGCATTGCACCACACAGGAAGTTAAATGCACAGAGGATCCGGTAGATTTCAAACAGATTGTAACTCGTCACTTTGTCAACAATAGTTTCTCCCGCTGCCACGGATTAATGTGTTGATCAGCAAATCAACATCAGGCGCAACGCATATAGTGGGCGGGGGTTTGATCCGTCAGAGGTCAAGGCGATAGCAGCGTCCATAGCAACCAAAACGTTTCAGTTTCACATTATTCTGGCGAGATCTGAAAAATATTCGCAACAACGAGCAAGAGTGATTATGTACATTCACTGAGTGAATTATGAAAATAAAATATATATTTCTCGCTAGAATTGTAATCAAAACTTATTTTTTATGCAGAAACAAAACGTTTCAGTTTCACATTATTCTGGCGAGATCTGAAACATCTTCGCAACAACGAGCAATAGTGATTATGTACATTCACTGAGTGAATATTATGAAAATAAAATATATATTTCTCGCTAGAAATGTAATCAAAACTTATTTTTTATGCAGAAACAAAACGTTTCAGTTTCACATTATTCTGTCGAGATCTTAAAAATCTTCGCAACAACGAGCAAGAGTGATTATGTACATTCACTGAGTGAATATTATGAAAATAAAATATATATTTCTAGCTAGAAATGTAATCAAAACTTATTTTTTATGCAGAAACAAAACGTTTCAGTTTCACATTATTCTGGCGAGATCTGAAAAATATTCGCAGCAAGAGTGATTATGTACATTCACTGAGTGAATATTGTGAAAATAAAATATATATTGCTCGCTAGAAATGTAATCAAAACTTATTTTTATGCAGAAACAAAACGTTTCAGTTTCACATATTATTCTGGCGAGATCTGAAAAATATTCGCAACAACGAGCAAGAGTGATTATGTACATTCACTGAGTGAATATTATGAAAATAAAAAATATATTTCTCGCTAGAAATGTAATCAAAACTGATTTTTTTATGCAGAAACAAAACGTTTCAATTTCACATTATTCTGGCGAGATCTGAAAAATATTCGCAACAACGAGCAAGCGAGTGATTATGTACATTCACTGAGTGAATATTATGAAAATAAAATATATATTTCTCGCTAGAAATGTAATCAAAACTTATTTTTATGCAGAAACTAACTCAAAATATTGTTTTTTTTCACTAAAAATGAGAGAAATGTCCGCCATGTTTTTTGTTCTCACGGCCGGAATCTTGAAAGTCACGTGACTTGGACGCAAAGCAATAGGAAAAGAATAGGCAAAAAAAATGTAACAGTGATACAAATCAAGGGCCATTATTGTAACCCCTCTACGTTTTGCACTTTGGACCAACGTATTCAGGGTACGTTTTTATATGAGACTGGGTTGATAAAATAGCTAAAAAGCTTCCACTCGTCTTAGTTCATAGCGGTGATTCGATCTCACACAGTTCTGTTATAATCAATGAAGCTGCCTGTATGGGGCAGTCGTGGCCTAATGGTTTGAGAGTCAGATTGGTAACCAGAAGGTTGAGGGTTTGATCCTCAATGCCCACAGGAAATGACCTTGAGCAAGGCACCTAACCCCCAATCGCTCCCCTGGCGCCACAGCAAGAATGACTGCTCACTGCTCTGGGTGTGTCTACGGTTTGGTGTGACTTTTGATCTATCTATCTATCTATCTATCTATCTATCTATCTATCTATCTATCTATCTATCTATCTATCTATACTTGCTGAGTATGAATAATTTTGCAGTGGAATTTTAATATGCAAGTATACTGTCGTCCTAAATCAAGATTTGCATGTTTTTCCACTTTATCCACTATATTTGAGACCCCATTAACAGCAAACAATGCAGCAGTTCTCAGATTCACTTTATTTTGTTTATGATATCAGACACTTCCCGCACAAATGTTTGGCACTGCACTATAAAATACTGAAATAACAAGGATCTAAAAATAGGGTATCTAACATCTTATTCAATGCACTAAAGCCGTATATTGATGGTTCACGTAATTGTAACTCTGGAGGAAGATCTTAAATGTGATGGGAAATCTTAATGGCAGTTGAATGGTCATTGTTTCACATTCTGTGGTTGAGGTTGGTTGTTGTCCCTTGCTATTTGATATGCTAACGGCTTCTACCGTTATTCCACGACAAGGAATGTTAAGTATTTTATGTTTTTTTTTTCACTGGAACTCTGTGGGAAAATCGCCTCTCTCCTTTTTTTTCAGAAGGGGGGTGTGCGTTTATCTGGTCCAAAGTGTAAACAGAAGCCCAACCCTCTGATTAAAGGCTTGGGTGAATGAATGCATGATGCTTTTAGAGAGTTGGGGAAGTAGACCGTCTATCGGGTTACCTTGACCATTAATGACACGGATAGACCCTGCGATTCAGTCCTGAACTTTTCACAAGCTCAGTGTGAAAGTAGGAGGTGAAAAAGTGCGTTTCCCACGCCTCATTTTTAATCGTTCTAACCCAATGTTCTGTTCCATTTGTACTACGGCCATAAATGATACCTAAAGTCATCATGCTTGTACAATTTTCACCTGGTGGACTTTAAAACGAACATTAAAATCTCATAACCGTACATTGAAAGACCTCTATAGCCACGCCATAGAGTTTGTAAAGCAAAAGCCACTTTTCTTCAGAAAAATAAAAAATATATATATTTTTCCCCTTGTTGCATGAAGAGGATAGCAATTGAGGAGCTTTAAATAGACATGTCCAAAGCATCTCTGACTTGACTCACTGCATGACTTTAGCATTGTTTTCTGTGCACATTAACAGTGGGTCACCTACTGTCCTACTGATGGGGGCACATACAAGAAAATCTCCTTTGTCCTCCACTAAAATCTGATACTGAGCCAAGCCTCACAAGGTGGAGTGGCCCGTCAGCCGCCCTCCCCCATCTCCTCTTCCAGTCTGTCCGTCCCATCAGGGACGCTGATCTCTGGCAGTCAGGTCAGTGCCCAGGAGGTCCACGTTCCTCTCTCTGCAACACAATGCGTCTCCCCGTCTTATCTCTTATCTCAGCTCCACATCTAATGTATACCACTGGAGTCTCTGTCACAACTGAGTTTAGTGCAGCAGACCCCACACATGCTTGTTGGTAAACTCAAAACAAAGAGAGAAAACCTTCCCCGAGTCCTTTCCTGAATGATGCAGCAGATTCGTTTTTTCTTTCTCCTTAGCCCAGTTGGGTCAGTAGTTCAAATCTGTAGTGCCCTGCCAATATTTTCACTGTTGAAAACTGCTGTATTATTATTATTTAGACATATTTTATGTTCCATTATGAACATAAAATATTTTTACAACATGTGATAATGGATTTACAAAATGTGCTAATTAAAAGTGCCCAACTAATGAGGCCAAAAGAGTCCAGCTTATGAGTCTATTAAGTCTTTTCTCCCAGACATGTTTCGTCATGGGTTGTTGGATCTTGCACACACATTCCTGAACTACATTATAATGGGCATGTGTGCAATAATATGGAACATTATTCACAGAACTGTATAAAATGATCCAGCACAAGACAGCGTTGTAAGAGACAGGATGGTATTAGTCAGTTAAACAGGTAGCCCTGCCCCTATTATCCAACAGTTCTGTGAATAATGTACCATATTTCACACATGTTCATTATAATGTAATTCAGGAATGTGTGCGCAGAATCCAACAACCCGTGACGAAGCATGTCTGAGAGAAAAGATTAAACAGACTCATCATCTACAATCAGACTCTTTTTGCCTCATTAGTAGGACACTTTTTTATAAGCACATTATCACATTTTGTAAATCCATCGCAATAACACACATTCATCTTATCTGTTCAATGTACTGCTCATGTGCATTCACTCAGTTTCGGATGGGTGAAATAGGCAAATTAATAATTCCGTCACCATGGCAACGTGGCTTCCGAATCCACAGAGTGAGGCAGAATTAGGAATAATGACAGGAAACAGAATGAAAATGAGATTTTGGAGCGAGTTGGATTTGTATTAACATGGCCAGTAATTTAACCAATCATGATAAGACATTCAAAAGGGATTTTGAGGCCCTTTGTCATGGTAACAATAGCAACAGTGAGTACACATAGAGCGGTTGAAATAGTGAATACTAAGTGACTAACTCCATGAATGTACTCTCATAGGGCTTTCTAATCAAGGAAAGTTTCTTTTTGATACTTTCGGTATGACTAGCACAACTTGTCTCGCCCTATTAGGACAGTATGACATTGAACGGTGCTTTCCCGTTTACAATAATAAGAATGGAGCTCAGGCTGCTTCTTGTTTTAGGCTGGATATGATACCATCCACACATTTTACAGGAATAGTTTGCCCCCACCCCACTAAAAATAGAATACATTACAATGAATGAGGACTAAATCTTTAAAGCTTCAAAAAGAACACAAAAGCACAATAAACTCTTACAGTCAAACAATAGTTTTGTGTGAGAAACAGTCTGAAATTTAGGTCCATTTAGGTTAGTGTGACCAGACAGTAGAAGTGATTTTGCGTGACAATGCGGGACACGTGTGTGAAAAGTAAATTTTATTCTATTATACTATGTAAATATTGAATTTCATTAGATGGAAAGCCTATTTGCCAACAGGTTGGATGATAACGTTTTAAATAGTCAATAATCTTTATTAATTGTGACCGATAGAACCTATATTCAGTCTAAGCAACAGGCTAGTAGGTAAAAATCACATTTTATACTAAAATAAAGTTCCTTAAGTAGCAACTTTAGCGAGTCTATTTTACTTTATTAGACTATGTAAATGAGTTTTAACGGATTTAATGCATCTTGAACCTCTATTTTTTTAGTTGGATCTGGCAGGTTTGATGTTCTTGAGGTCCACTGATTCCTTTACTCCATCCAGTTGTCAACAGCGGGGGAAACCTCTCCACGAAAGCGTTTGTTGATAATTTTCCCGCTATAACTCTGGCAAGATGGCTGTGACAATGGCTTTTTAACCGCATATTTTTTTTTTTGCATTTATTATATTTTTTTATTGTAGTATTGTAATTTCAGGGAAGAAAGAAAAACAATTATTAAAATGCGCGATGTCTTGCGGGACAAAGCTCACAATTTTGTGACTGTCTCGCATGGTCACCCTAATTTAGGTCTAGTGAGCCGTTAAGCGCTGTTACTGGATCATTGAGTCAGTGAGTTGAACTCAAAAACCAGATCAGCCAGATTTGTGAATGAATCATGCAGATCTCTTTTGTGAGCTGGATCAAACGATTAATTTAAAAAATGAAACTTATTGCACATGACACTTATTACTTCTCTTATCTGCACCCCTTAAAAGTGTTTACTATGTTAGTGTGGTAGAAACGTGGCAAGTTTGGTTTCACCCTTCAACCTTTACGTGAGGTCTGTGGTTATATCACACATATGTCATGATTGTAGGTTTCCTCCAACTCTAAGCATATGTTGACTTGGTTTTCTGTTTGTACATTCAAATCAACAAATATGACATCAACCTTCTATGGACTTTAGACTATGATATCATATGTTTGAGCAATGCGTCATCCGCTTTTTTCATGCGCTGCTCCCAACTTCCCATCACTGGTTATGTCATTTTCCCATGAGTAGGCATTCTCTCATCGGATTGTTTTACCTTGGCCGGGTCAGCACACTCAGAGACGGATCAGAGTTGTTTTGCAAACACCTGTGCGTGTTCCCATTGGCTGGGGATTCAGGTGTGACTGTTGACTCACCTGATACTGAATGAGCTGGTGTCCATTTAATAGAAACGTGTTCAACAGTGCGTTCTACAGAGGGTTGGCAAAGACATAGCTAGTTAAATAGTATATAGCTTTAGTATAAACTACTGCAAGACTGTGTAAAACTGCCGAAGTAGACTGTATATCATAATTCATTGCTCTAGAATCCTTTGAAAAAGTCAAACAGAGCAAATGAGGCGTTTCATTCGGATCCCATAATTGTCTTTGCAATTGCAATCTAGTAAAACTGCATTATTTAAAATCATTTTGCCTCACAAAGTATGGCACAAATGCTACAAGCATCGTAAATGCGCTTGTTGGGTCAACAATTTGGCAAGACAATTTAAAATCTCCCCATTCCCCAGTGAAATGCGAGTAGCATTAGCTCTTCTCTCTTCCTCTGTTTCTCTGTGTAAACACCTGAGAATGACTAACCCATATCTCATGACCAGCCTGCAGTGCTGCGAGCCCTGTGTCCTGCATTCTCCAGGAAATGAGGCATGATGCGTGCCATCACCCAGACACAACCCCTCAGGAACCAGGAGCACAGATATAAAACAGACTGTTAGCTTAACACACAGCATAGCTGGGTCACAAGGAAAGGGTCAGCTTTCATATGATTGTAAATTAAATTGGCATCATGTTGTGGATGCATCTCTTTGTTATTTCCTTTAGTTTGTTTACCCTTCTTGAATATAATATACAAATATTGGTTGCACTAATGCTTGAAATATGAGAGTGTGCTCTTGTGTTGCTAGGGTGTGCTGTGTGGTTTGTAGTATGCTTCTATGTGTTTGCTTAGGTTTTCTGACTGTTTTTTTTAGGATGGTGGTTCTAGTGTCCAAAAGAGTCCACCTTAAAGTATCTCAGTCATCCCAGTTCTCCAGAAGGTCCGGGAGTGTCCCGCATATTGATAGCGACTCCCTGACGCCAACACATTATGTACAATATCCCGTAAATCGAGCCAAAGAGAGTGAAGCCCCATTTCCAGGTGATTCAATCAGAAGTTTGTCAGCAGAGATGCATGCATACATGCATTTTGAATGCGTCTCCTTTGACAACTTCTGTTCGGATTTCGTCACACTCTACTATACATCACTTTCGAGTAATACTATACGGACGAGTACTGTTGAATGAACTTACAAGCGAGCAGGAAAGAAAGCAAATGAAACGGAGAAGGAAGGGTTGGCTGTGATATTTGGTGTTAAGATTATTTAAAATGAAGGAGCTACTCTATTGATGTACTACAATTAAATTAAGCCAAACTTACAGATATTATATTATATTATTACATTTTTAAGTTATTTTCTTTTGGTTGATGCTACCTCCTTGCAATTCAATGAGTTTTTGAAGGGTGGATATTATCTGGTATTCTGGTCCCTAGTTATGGTTCCCTATTGAAGTCTATGAGCTTTATTGCTATTTTATTATCCAAAAAACCAAAATCATATGTCCAATCACGTCAGTAACACAAATGGTATGTGATTACCCTAACCCTAACCTGGCAAAGTTATGGAACACTCTAACCCTAAGTGCAAATAGCGAAATATGCTGTATACACTATGTGAACATAGCAGTATTTTCTTAGTATTATGCTATTTACACGGAAGTATGAGAATGAGTATAGCCAAAGCAAGTAGCAGTAATAATAGCAGTTTACAAACGTGCTGAAACGTAGCAATTTAAAACATAAAACAACTGACAGAAGGATAGTGCTCCTAGATACATAACTATAATAAATTTTACTCATTGTGCATTTAGTGTGTTTTGTTTTTCAGCCTCAAGTAACACTGAAGAAGCCAAAAGTAAGCTTACATCCAAGGGAGGAAAAAAATCTCTATTTTGATGTGACACATCACAGGGGTCACATGTAAGTTTACAATAAATAAATCTTGACGGCACGTTGACCGACATTGAGCGCAAAACCTATTTTCATTCTGGATACACTTTACCAGTCCTCATCGCTCATGGTACTGACAGCTTACTGTGACAGAGCTCTAGCCATGATGAGTGGCAGACAGGAGACTGCTGGAGACTATCGCCTATGCCCTAGAGAGCTGCCAGACACGGCTTCCTATCAAGCAGGCCGGAAGGAAGCCGAGTGTGTCAACACAGCGCTGCACACCTCACTCATCTAAGCGCTAATGGATGAAGACGCCACAGCTGTCCTCAGAGAGGGGAAAAGAGGAAAACACATAGCGAACATTAAACTCCGTTTCCCAGCAGGCCTAGTTTTTCTGCTCAAAAACAACAACAAGGAAAAAAACAACACAAATCATTACTGACAGACAGGTGCCCAGGTGAGTTCTAATAGGAATCAACCACTCGTTGTTAACCTCTACAGTCACCTGAAATGACTTTGTGGTTAAGAAAACATGTGAAGGGTTTTAGGCTAGTGTTCCGGCTGAAGAGATGACATGGATTCCTTAAAGTTGGAAAGTGATTATGAGGAGATTCCATTTAGAACTTGTACAACTACTTGTCGGATGTAGCTGATTAGCATTAGAGATGTGACATCTGACAATTTAGCCATTCTATTACTTTGCTGAAGATGTCATTGCTTTACAGTGCTAGCTATACTTTTAAACTTCAGATGGACTACTGAAAAGGAAGGATGAAGATTTCAATAATCAAGTGAAAGAGTGAACAGCAAATCAAGCTTTACCCATAAGAACCAGGATGGAATTTTCTGACAAAGACTTGACGGAGGACTCACTTTGGTATGGTTTCCCTTGTGGGACTTAATTAGCGGCCCAGGCCAAGCTCAATGAAGCAGCTCTCTGGGACTTTCTGAGTGGAGGTGTGAAAATCTGGGTCAGTGGGGCTGGGAGAACGTCGAGGTTTTCATGCCAGGGGTCTGAGCTTCCTCTCGCACTATCAGCCACTGACACGATAAGCCAGGGACAAACCTTGGCCCTGGTTACTGCAGCTGGCCAGCTCAGTTAGCATTCCCATCAATTCCCTCTAATCCTGGAATTTAACTCTGTCCCTTGCCCTACCAAACCAGAGACCAGACACATTCCACTGCTGGCACACCAGGGCACTATATTTGAACAGAGAGCAACTCCCACTATGGCCTAGCAACAATTTGCACTCTTGCATCGGCACAAGCAAAGTCCTTCCCTACTGATGAGGCCATGCAAAGGAATGGTGCTAATTACATGCCATCACTTGTTCTTTTTCGGGCCACCTCTTGTTCACTCTGTCGGTCCACCATTCACAGTTTATCTTTACCCTTTTAGTCTTCCATGTAAGCTTGGATTCGCTCACATTAACTGCCCCCTGCTTCAATTATGCTGCAACCTGTCCTCAGAAAACCTCATCGCATGTACCACAGGTTACAACCTGAAAGAGATCCATCACTTGCTGATCCCATACGTTTCGGCAGCAAGGGCCATTTCTGACAAGGCAGTTATTAGTGGCACAGTAGACCGAAGGTAATTAACCACAATACAGCGTCGCAACATTCGTTCCGAATGGTTCCTCATCACCGGAGAAGCCATTTTCTCTCATTCCCAAGGTCAGATGGATGAGATGGCCCACCGTGCCACTGGAACCTGACAACAGGGTGCTGCAATTACCGCTGTCCTTGATATTTAATGGGGAATGAGTGCAGTAACCTTTAGTGTTTGCTTGTGAGACCCCCCTTCTCACCCACTTTCCCCTCCTCTGGCTCTCTCTCCTCCGTGGGGCGGTCAGAAAACAGAAGGATCACTTTGGAAAGACATGTGAAGTGTGTTTGCGTGCCAGGCGGTGCCGTGGGAGCAAGGGAGTGTGTATGCACACACACATACGCTCACAGATTCTGCCAAATGGATGCATGTCAATGCTTTTCGGGTTGACAAGGGACTTACTTGTGGGCCAGAGGGTAGACAGAAGTGCAAAAGTAAAAATAGTCACTCCCCTCTGCTAACTCTGCACTAGTGACACAAAGATTTGACACATTTTTCATCAAATTGTGAAATATCTTAAGCTTTAATGGTAAGTTCAGTGAATATTGCTGGCTAATTGTACTAGAGACTTGATCTGAGTCAAAGTACCATAGTGTTACCATGGTTTTGTAATACGATGGTATTCTTTCAAGTGCCTTGCTTTTTAAATACAGGGGCATATTTTAAACCTGATCAGATCATGAATATTAATTAGGTGATGTAACATGATGTAACAGCTGTAGACTGTTTTAGTGAGGGGCAGGAAAGTGGACGCTGGACATTATAGGATTACTACTTATCAACTTATCACTTGCACATTTGTTTAGTCCACTCTTAGTGCAACCGGTTAGCAGTGTCTTGCTTGGGTTTTAAAGCTGTAATTTTACGCGGTTGGGTACTATTTGTTCTATAATGTCAAGCTTTCCTGTAGCTCAAACAGTAGAGCGTTGGCGCTAGCAGCATCAAGGTCATGGGTTCGATTCCCAGGGAAAGCAAGAACTGATAAAATGTAAAATGTGTACCTTGAATGCAATGTAAGTCGCTTTGGATAAAAGCGTCTGCCAAATGCATAAATGTAAATGTAAATGTAAATGTTCTTTACGTTGCAGCCGAGCAACGTAAAACAAAACCTCTTAAAATATGTTTACCCTTACAAATATAAAGGGATGTTATGATGTACCACTATATACAGTGTACCACTGTATAACTGCCAGAGTTTTTGTAAGTGTAGCTTTGTTTCTTCATTAATCATTAATGTTGACTATGACATTGTGTTTCTGTCAGCTAATACATTTAAATTCATGTAGTTACTTAAATTTTGACATCTGATACGCACATATGCATACAATATAATACGCTTTGTATTTTTGACGCTGATTATAACACAGCTAACAGCTAATTAACGTTCATGAACCTAATCAGAAGAAATTGTGTTGCACACTGCCAGTGTTCAGGCAATGCAACGACAATGACAAATGACAATTTACTCAGTCCCTAGGTGAAGGAGAAAAACTCCACACCATCTTCAATCTACATACCTTCAGAGTTAAAACTGACAGACAAATGCTTTCAAAATCTTGCCTGTCATCAAAACTCTCAGTCAAATGGACACCATATGCAATGTGAGAATTGTGGAAAATGTCCTCCCATGTAGTTGCTTCTCTCCTGCGCTAAATTGTAAGTTGGAAACCGAGCCACATTATGCAGCATGTTTGACAGCTTTAAAGATCCATCCTTCATTTGTGTACCTCTCTAGAGTGCTCTGCAAAAGACAGGTAAGAAAAACTCCCTCAACATCCTGCAGAAATGAGAAGTGCCTTATGTAACAGTGGCTTACCTTCTCTCATCACCATATGCTGTCAGTGTTTACTTTAGCACTTGTTTTCTCTGGATCCATGGACATGAAGACATAAAGATGGAGAATGATGACCTACGTTCCCAACATTCCTGGGCGTCATTGTGGTCATGCTCCGCTGTGAACATACAACCATGCAATTAATAATGTCAAACATGTATGTCTTATCTTTCTCACGCCATGTGTCAGTCAGGTAGCCATGCAAGGAGGAATGTTTTATGATGGGGCCTCTGTTTGAAATATGACACATGCCCAGGACTGGATGAAATGTGCTTGATAGCAGTTGTGTTGAAGCATGCCAGTGGTCATGAAAGCTGTTTTCACCCTGCACCGAAACAGTAAAACCGCACAGTGATGTGAAGGGTATATTAAACGTAAATGAAATCAATGGCTTCTTATCCATTTTACAATCCCTTCTGAACACCAGTGCAGAATCTATTGAAAATCACAATGAATTGCTACTTTTGAACAATGATTGAGGCTGACCATATTGTTTATGCTCTATCTACATCTTCAGCCATTGTCCATTGACGTCTTGGTGCCAGAAAGTAACTTTTGATTCTCTGTGATAAACTTTTGAACTCAGCATGTTTTCCTGGAAAGCTGCTTGACCTCTGAGTGTCTAAGAAACAGAAGATTGAAAGACATCTACGCTTGGAGGTTCAGCAGTAGAAATGTCAGAGGTTGCAGACTGATCTCTGCAAAGACTATCTTAAATAACTGTTATATCTAAAGCCTATCTACCTGTTTGAATAGGATTAATTTTTCTAGACATGTCTGTAACGTAATTGTTACTGTGGACATGTAATGTTTATCATTAGTTTGCACAGGATAAACAAAATAAATAAGTGTGATAAGTGTATACTGCAATTGCACAGTGAGGTTACATATAACTGAGCCACCACAAAATATGAAATGAGAGTAAAATGTGTAATTGATTTATGGAAAAATACCTGTATCTGTATTATAGAAAATTATTAATTAATGAATTACTTTTGGAAATTTTTTTTTTAAACAGGTAACAGTGTCCGGACACCATGTGCATAGATCAATGAACAATATTAAATTCATTTTCAGTCTTTTATAGTTCAATAAATAACTTTTAAACTGTATAAGGAATACAAACCCCATATTTCCAATATAAACACACACACACACACACACACACACACACACACACACACACACACACACACACACACACGGAACGATTCAGACAGTGTAAAAATGCTTTCCATTGGGGAGAACTAAGTTAGTGTCACGAGAACCGCCGCAGCTCCTGTCCAGAGACACGATAACACAGAGCGGATCATGTGTGCAAGTCGGCACAGACCAGAAAACGTATCGGACCCATTTGAATTCTACACAGAATGCTATATTTTAAAGCAATATGGAGGAGATCAGGACTCAGGAGGAGAGACGGTTAGATAGACTCGGCATTAGAAACAGCACTGATGAGTAGAAGAGATAACACCGGTGGCGCCATGCACCAACATAACTTACACACTTTTCAAACTATGATGGTTCACTATTTAGCTTTAGTAACATTTCCATATTAAATCTAAAAGAGGAATCTATTAGACTGTGGCTGTCATAAGCTGTCATAAGCTGTCAAACGCGGCTTTGCCGAGCTCAACGGCTCTGGCCGAGCTGAGATATAAACGATATATTATGATATAAACGATATATTATGATATAACGATCACAAATGCGATTGGCCATTTAAAAAAAGAGGAGGAGCTGATTGATATGTGCTGCCCTGTCTTCCTGTTTCAGGGAAATTACGTCCACACATTAAAGGTGCTCTAAGCGATCGTGGGTGACGTCACTTCTTGTTGACGTTCGAACTATTGTCAAACAAAACGGAGGCTAGCTAGACCCTCCCTCCTCCGCATCTCGTCTCCAATAAATGAACATTCAAATTCATAACAAACAGTGGATAAAAAACAACCATTCACATAAATTGCCGCCTTACTATTAATTTGATTGATCATTTACAATACAGATTGATCGCTAGCTGCTACAAACATATGTTGTATTCACCAAAGTTAACGCTGACTGCATAGTTCTAGCTAATTATATCCTTGTGTGGGTTTGGCGAACATAAGCGTCAATTTAGAAGAAAAAAAATTAACGTTACCCACCTGTCAAGCAAAAACAGAGCAACCTGAACGTTGGACTTGAAGCCCTTCTGCCGGCGGAGTTCTCGCCATCTTTCGAACGCTTTACCGATGTAAATTCGGTACTTCGCGCGTTCTTTATCCTTTTCCCTCTTCTTCGTAAGTTGATCAAAGGGAACGTCGTTTCTTTGGTCGTGTGTCGGCCATTATTCAAACTTCCCTCTTGATGCTTCTCTCTCCTTCACTCACACACCCCCTTCATGTGCACGCGCACTAACCCCCAAGACCCACCCTCAAATACTTCTTGCCAGTGATTGGCTGGAACACTGTTTGTTATGTTTCGTGGACGGGTTAGTCCAGTTTGTTTTTGTTGCTGTTTGTGGAGCCTGTGGTGTCTACAGAGACCGCGTTTTTTTACAGTGTGTTCAGGGGACAGGCAGCTAGCGGATAGTGAGGAGATGTTTGCTGTATGTGACAAAAAATATTTTGGCCTGACATCACTTAGAGCACCTTTAAATAATGCTGCACATTTCAAGGCACTTTAGTGGGCTTTTAATTTATGACACAACGAGCAATCCATGTTTTCACTGTTATACGGTAGGGGGCGCTATTATACGTCTTTTGAAAGAGTACAGGATCTCCAGATCAAAACACATGTGAAGAAGAAGGAGAGACAAACGATAGGCAAGACAAGGTCATCTAAGTTTTGATCATCGTTCTAAATCCGATCCGGATTTAGTCTTTGACAAAATTGCGATTTTCTCAGCGTTTTGTTTTTTGTTTAAAGCATGTTCTATCTTTTGATATATTACATGTTTGGATATTCATACCACAAAATGTTCTGGGGGGATGCAAGTTTAGTGAAAATTATCAAAAATGCTGGACAAAATAAAGAACGTTGGCGGGGAAAGAGTTAAGTGCATCATGTCATTTTCTGGTGTCTTGTCATTAGTCAATGTCCATTTGAGACACTTGGAGTGCTTGATGTATGATGATAGTTACACATAGATTCACAAGCTTTTAACCAGATTTGTCAGATCGCAATACAGGTTTGGATGGTGGTTATTTCTTCAAGACATTTTATTTAATGTAAAAGACTGTAATCTTTACTGGCAAAGGAAAAAGTCCTGAATTTTTTTTACTGACATAGCCAATTTGGACTGGATTAACATCACAGAGAAGCTTTGGTAGTTATTACATTACCCCATCTCCCTACATAACACTAATCCCACCCAAATAGGGCTAAAGAAACTACTTCCATAGTAAACAACAAACCTGAGGGAACAAATTACTGTACTATTTTGCCATCAAGACAAACTTGGCACAGTACCGAGATTGCTGACTTAGTGAAGGACTATGAAATGAGACACTGATGTTTAGAGAGGAATGTGTAATCTGTCAGGATGCATATAGGGCTAATGTATGCCGTCTCTGGGAGAGGACCGGCTCAGACTTGTCTCTAGAATATCGCAGCAAGCATGTCAGGTTGTGTCTGGTGGCAGATTTGTAATTCATGGTATTTGGGATCAGACATACCTCAACTGCCACTATTTCCTGACAATCCAGCACCCTGTGAAGAAAACACCGGTATCCGGAGCTATTTTCAGGAATTTCCATGATGTGCGTGTGTCACGCTCGCATCAAGTCCTCTGGAGAGAGGGGAGACTGATATTTTGCACGCAGAGCTTCATTATCGGCTCATTGGTGATTCTTGCTGCAGGCACACACCATGCGTGCTCATAAGCGTGGATCTTACTCTGGCTTTGATGAGAGATCATTAGCACCAGGTCATAACTGATGCTTCAACAGTCTCCCCGCTCTCTTGGATACGTTTTTTTGCTTTATCTGTTTTTCCCTCCTATCCCTGATAAAAAAGAGGCGTAGTATCGCATGAGAAAGCGAGAGGTGCACAGAAAAGATGAGGTGATTGCTAGTTGCCACTTCACACAACTGCATTTTAATTTTCAACGTCGCCTGGGGGACAAAAAAAAAAAAGCGGAAAAGAAAATCTTGTCTTGCAAATGACTTCAGTGAAGGAGCAGGAAACATGGAAGTGAAGGAGATTCACTTGCAGATATTTCAGAACAAATCACCTGGATAGAAGGCGTCTCGCTCCCTAATGGAAATCCATATTCATCTTGGTCCTGATTTGTCCCACGAGACCTTAGATCTGGCTGATTCCACATCGTCTTATCAATTTCCCCATCCCCTTTCTCTCTTAACAGTCGTTCTACTCTGTTTCCTGGCCGCGAGGATGCTACTGCATCATATTGCATCGCCATGGAGGCATCCAGCCACATATGAGGCGCGTTATACGATTATTAATGACAAGGCTTGAATATGTAGATAAGCCAGCTGCATATGGTTTTCATATGAACTGGATTGATTCCAATCTCTGATGTCTAGTTTGACTGATGGTGCCGTCATTGTTATTTAATATGCCTGAAGTCTGTTCCTCTCTGTAATAATGTTTGAGCACATACAAAGTCATCTGCTTTGACTCTAATTATTAGTAGGCAATCCATGTTTCTCCAGTGACATTCATTGAAACGACTCTGTACTATAAAAAAACAAAACCTACAAACAAAAATCCCAGCATGCCCTACTTTCTGCAGCAAGTTTGTGAGTGTTTACTTGGTTCTGCTGTCCTTCTCTAAAGGGCACCTTCACTTGTGATGCAGCGAGAGAACATGGAGACATACACATGCGATGGCGTACACGATAGGAGAAATGAAATATTACAGTGGGAAAGATCATATTTATTAAATCCCCTTGGCCGGCGCTGGACCCGAGCCAACTGTTGCAGTTCACTTCCTATCACCCGTAACGAGTCTGCGGCGGATGAGTGAGTGCATGAGACGTTTGAAAAGATAAAACCAGATTGCATATTAAAAGAGCATAAGGGACATCATATTAAAAACAGAAGCAATCTCAGTATCATCTAAAACACTGGGAACTTCCCCCACCCACTTGTCGAGGATTATAGTGTGCGTGCTGGCTTGAAAATACTAGAATTGTTCCTTAAGGTCACCTAAAGGGGAATGAAAACTCTTTCTTTGATTGCACGACCAAGATTCATAGAAGACTGTCTTCTTGTATTCTGGGACACAATGCTATTTTGCAGGAGCCACTTACTTAGGGCCAGATTCACAGATCCGCCAGCGCAAACCCTCTTTTGGAGTTATAACTACTGTCAGGATTTACTTAAGACACGCAGTGAAAAATTTGCGCTGAAATTATTTTTGCCTAAACTTATTGCATATGCATTTGTAGGAGTTTCCCTTTCAGACGCAACATTTATGGGAGGAGAGTATGTAAATGAATCACGCAATGTGATTTACTAAGGTTCGCCCAAGTCAATTGACTGGTATTAAACCAGACGCTAATTTGCACTGCTCTTGGTAGATAGCCGTGGTCATTATACGGAGCATTTGTAGCCTGTTGTGTATGTTACTGCCAGGCTTTTTAGTGCGGAAAGCGCTGTTGCTCGAATGGTAAGGACTCGCACTGTGTGAAAGATACTAGGGTAGATATGGGCTGTGTTTCTGATGCAAATTCCATCGTTACCACCATAGTTCAATGAGTTTCCCGAAAACATGTGCAAACAGCATTATAAACTTGCGTGGCTGGAAGTACAGCTCTTGACTTTTGGTTAGAATAATAGTTTCTTATTAGTATGACAAGAAGCCTCATGCTCTTGAGCAAAATAAGCAAGCTAACATGCAGTGCAATCTATATAATTAATTCCTTTTAAATATGTATACATTTCATTCTATATATTTCAGCGTGACAACAGTCAAATGCCATTTTTGAAGAGCACACTTCCATAAATACATAAGGGAACCCCGGAGTATGATGTAACAAGGAACCGGCTTTGAGCTGGTGTGAGTGAGTGGAGGCGGGGCTCATTTGCATATTCATAGAACCTCGTATACTAAATGAAGCAAGGGTGTAGTTACATTTAAGCCATTTTAAGGCACGGAGACCTTATTTTTTCCAATGAAAAAAACGTTTAAATAATTTGGCGATCAAAAATGAGTTTTAAGGGATAAAATGACTGACATGTAGACTTTAAAGACTTCAATCAAAATGGCTCAAAATTTGTGGCTTTAATTCAGTGTTCATGCTATTTAATGTCAGATTGCTTCTCCTAAATGTTGACAAAATTCATTTTTAACAAATATAAACATTTCAAGTTGAGAGCTTTTACCTTCTAGGGAAAAATACCAAAATATTGATGATCCATCTTTAATTCTAGACTATTTAAAAAAAAGAAGCACAAGCCATTTGATATGTTACACTACTACTTTCTCTTTCGACAGGAAATACTGTGTGTCACAATGCCTGGAAAGAACTACTTAAAATAAAATGATTGACCAAAATCGTGTGTATGTGGAACTCCCACATACACAACAATACCCGGAAATATCAGTGAAATCAAAAGTGTGTCCAGCTAAAGTCATGTAAATGAATACATCTTAGAAGTCAAATACAATTTCTAATGTACGTTTTTCTAGTTATGCTCAGTTCTAATGTAAATGTTAGACAAATTCTGTGATTTCTATAAAATCCCTATATCCAGTCGTCAAATGACTGAAAAATCCATGGAAAAATCTTGGAAATTCATTACAGTTGCAAAGTGTGGAAACCTTGAATTCGGCCTTTTTTAGGTGAATTCTATAATCTGTAATTATACTGCAATAAATGCTATATCCATTTATATCTCTGCTGTCTTTAGCTATGTTTTTGTTGTCTTTAACTCCTTTCTGTTAGATCCACATATGATATAATAGTTATAGAGTGTTATTAAAGACATCGGTGGAGAAATTGAACAGTGTCCCTGTTATTTCTGTTGTGAGCCAAAGCGGTAATGAGTATCATCTCCATGCGCTCGCCGTGTGGCCCGTGCGTCAGCTGAGAGTCATATTTGTTCAGGGTTGTTATCCACTCTGAGAGAACAGCTTTTGGTAAACAAGAGAAAACAGGCCTTCTACACATAAAATGTATCTGAGGGTCTAAGCGATGCTCGCAGCAAGGAGCATCAATTTGCCATCGTCTCCTTACACGCCTGAGTGCGGTGGACAGCTTTCCCTGAAAACTCTCTCATGAAGCAGGAATCAACGGTGGTTGGAGATCAATGGGAGGCGATCTGCTTTTCTTTTTTTCTCTCTTTTCTTGTGTGGCTTGTGATATGCCAGGATGACTGCTCACACAGGGAGGGGGACTTCTGATAAACCCTAACCATTCTTTCTTTTTTCAAAGGAATTTCTAACGGATGCAGACCATTGCATATTCTCAAGAAGTCGAGCGATGATAACACATAAATGCCTCATTCATCTGAATAATAATGTATTTGTAATCCAGGCTTTCACACGCATGTTTGTAAAGAACTTTCACTATACAGTTGTTTTTCTTTTGTTCCATCAGCAGTTAGATGTTTTTTTTGGTGGAAAAACATCCAGCTTGTTAAGATCTGATTTTCCAAATATCACATTTTCACAGGAAACAGCCAGTCACCTTTAACCTTTGTCATTACTCACTAGAAACGTGAGACACAAGTGGGCCGAAATTGGAGAACCCATGGCTGTGAAAATGAAATATGGACACCTGACAGTCCTTTTGGCCTCCATCTAGAATTCAATTTCACTTCTTCCAATGTATGTTAGAGATAACAGAATATTTCCTCCAGTGGAGCTCATCGGTGACTAGCATCACTATTACTCAGGCTTATACTCAGCTTTAGCAACTTACAAACCCCTAACCTTAAGTATTAAACCAAGGTACTTCATTTGTACAACACTATTTGATTTACTGACATGAATGAGACTTAGGCCTTATTTTCACCTGGTATTAAGATGTGTTTTAGTCGATTGGATCGGAAGTGGACGACGCTAAATACAGGTGTAAATGAGCTCTAAAACTTTTTGAGCTTGTCCACTTCCAACCACTTCCAGAGGTAGTCGAAAACGTTCAAACAGCCGAAAAAGACCGCCAACTCTCCGTCTACTGTCGTAAAGCGCAAAGATTACGGGAAGAGGGCTAGCCAGATGGGATTTAAACTTTGGATGAAGACCCAAGTTTGATTTGAAGATTAAAAACGTACCAAGCACAATGTTCTCTCCCCGTTCCTGATTTCTAACACACAGGGTTCGCCGTGATCTTGTGGCTGTCAGAGCAGAAACTTAAGCTGCTGTTATCTTTTTCCCATCTCCGGTCGTGTTCATATGAAAATTACACAGCCATTACATATTTAAAACAGTAATATCCTATACTAAACCTAAACTAATCTTGACAAACTATATATCATTTGAAAGCTTACAATCTGTAGTTTATATATTTGGTGACTGATTTTCAAAATAAATTACAGAGGAGCTGTAATTTATCAATTTGCAACAAGAATATTTTCATACTCCTAAGGCGTGTTCAGACTAGGGCTGCACGATATGAGGAAAAGCTGCGATGTGCGATAACATGGTTTAATATTGCGATAACGATATGACTTGCGATAAATGTGATTGTTAACTATACAGTTCCCATGTCTTAGTGCTTTAATAGGTTCTTTGCGTGATAGGTCAAACGTTTATTACCTGCCTGGTTCAGAATACACGATTTTAGCGCGATTTTGGCACGATCCGTTTGACGTATGGGTGTCGTGGAGATTCGTAATAACGACAACGGGCGTCGGGACGCAAGATTCGATCGTTTCATCTCGTATAGTGTGTCATAGTGGGCGACTATACGTCGCGTCTGCGATGCTTCACGACAGAAAGACTATAGCATGTTTAATTCTTTAACGGTCCTCCACGACGGGTTGAATATGTGAATAAGATCGAGAGTGAGTGAGAGTGCAACAGTGAGTGTGTGTGTGCGCCAGTGAGCGTGTGTGCGGGATTGAGTGAGCGAGCGCGAGTGAGTGAGCGAGGGACAGTTTGTGTGTCTGTGCGTGCGAGTGAATGTTTGCGAGTGAATGTGTGTGTGTGTGACGGCACGTGATGACTGGTCGTGTAGTCTGACATGTTTCTTGTCCACGACACGACAAGATTTTAGGAGTCAAAAACGTGTAATCTGAACCAGGCATTATTCATCGTGTCAGGCTGTCTGTTGCGATGTGTTCATCGCGGGAGTTCATATCGCGATGACGATGAAAATTCGATGTATCGTTCAGCCCTAGTTCAGACCTTTATTTTGAAATAGTGATGAACATGAAAAATCATGAAAGAATGAAACCTCAGTTTGTTTTCATGCCAAGAGTTCAAAAGATAGCATCCATTCAATTATTTTAGAAAAAAAAGGTCTGAAAATGTTTTGAATATAAAGAAAAAAATAATAGATTCAGCATTTGTGATGTGGCAGCGAGCTATAATGCACATACGTGATCTTTTTGTGTTTCTTAGAGGTTGAATTAATTTAAAAATCTGCCAAACTTCCAATACTACTTCTGAATAGGATGTCTATTTCATAATGAAAATTAAAAAAAAATAATGGTTCAGATCACTTAAACAACATATGGAAATGGAGCCGCCCTTATATGGGCAGTAATGTCAACTAGTGAAAAAGTTTGGTACTGCGCCCAAACTAAATCTCACTGAAAGCTTATTTTTTGAGATATCAACCTAAAATTTGAAACACAACTTGTTTTTCTGATATTTGGCTTTGATTTTTTTGCATTTTTAGAGTCCACCAGGTTTTTAAAATATATATTTTATATAAAATATGAATAATACATTTTTTAACATTGTACATTTTCATAAACTCAAACTTCTATAACTTTTAACTGTTTAACTTTCTTAATTGATTTACTTCTACACAAATCTGCCAAATGTCTTCTTTAAAACAAGACCAATCTTACATCTATATTCCAAAGCATTCTTTAATTACAATTTCCATGTATATAAAAAAAAGGGGGGTGCCGCTTAAGGGGTTAATAATAGGATAAACAGGGACTTAGTGTATAGCCTATGGTAAGGTCACTTGCAGTACAATATTTTACTGTAGTATTCTTACAGTATTTTTCTGTAAAAAAATATATATTTTTTTTACAGTATAGAGAATTGGGGAAGGGCATTAGCAATCACTTAGCAAGAAAACACCACTCTTTTTCTAAGGAAAATGTAAAAATTTGTTTTTTTTCCCTCTGTTCTCAGTGCTGTGTTTTTTTGACTATGTGGTTCTTTAATAAACAAAGAGCCATTTATATTCCCAGAGACACATTTGTTGTGTAAGGGAAAGCATATAAAATAGGATCTTTATCTTATCCTCATTTAGTTGGATGCGTCTCGCCCACTTTCTTAGAGGGGTCGCATCACCACGGTGATTATGTTTGGAACAGCTGAGATTGTTATTCTTTTTTAGGATAGATGAAAAAGCGTTACTGCAGTCCATGTGGGGGGTCTCTCATTCTCTCTCTGTCTGTTGCTAACAGCCCTTCTCAAGAGACTCGCGCTTAAAGTCACTGAGCTAAAACTGCCTACAAAGATCTCTCTCATCTCAGCTCTCTCTCTCTCTCTCTCTCTGTCACACACAAAAACTTTCACAAGACACTGTCATCTGATGTTTGTCTCCTGCAAGGCAGTTTTTTTGTGTGTGTGTGTGTGATTTTGTTAAAACCCGAGGTAATATTGGTCCGGAACGATCCAGAACGTCATTCTGGCATGTTTGATTCAAAGAAGCCATATTATGCCCTTTTACAAAGTCTTGATTTTGCTTTTGGGATCTACTAGAATAGATTTTCATGCTTGAATGATCAAAACACATTATTTTTCACATATTTGACAGCAGCACCTCTCTTCCCAGTCTGTCAGTAACGCTCAGGGGTGCGTTTCCCGAAAGCATTGTCCGCTAACTTACGTCGCAAGTTCCGTCGTTATCTGCAAATTTTATTTAGAAAACATACAAATGTAATTTACGTCTAGTTTGTCAAGAGATTTAAAGCACCGTTTTTGAATAGTGCGCATGGGCGAACAGGTAAGACCAACTGAATCTGGAAATAAAGCAACATAAATAAGAAAAATTAAAAATAGTCCTCAGATGCCTAGGCCGTAATTTATAGAAAAAGATTAAGCATTAATTAGATCTCAAACAGATTCATTAAAATAAGTTATTAGTCCACCACATGTGTGACGTCATTAACCAACGTGGTTGAACGACCAATTTGCGACAATACGGTTTCGGGAAACAGTCGTGACTAGCTAGTTGATTTCTTCAACGATGCATCGTATGGTAGTTAAGCAGCGAGTTTCGTCGTTGTATGGGAACGCACTGTAAATCTGTTTAGTTCCTGTCTCTATGAAACCCCTCCTTCTGAAAAGCACAATTTGCTCTGATTGGTCGGCTTGATCAGTGTGTTGTGATTGGTCAACTACTTTGAATATGTTTGGGAAAATTCATGTCCCTTATCGTATACATTGTATGATTTTGGGCTGTCCCAGATGAAAGATGGACCAATCATGCTGATTTCTGTGGTCATGGCTCCTAAGCGGTGGTCCTACGTCATACAGTGAGAGAGATTCAAAGACGGCAGTTGTCGGTCTTGAACCGTATACTTACCTCAAGCTCCATTTGCAAAATTGGCATGCCAAGTTGGCCTCTTTTCCCTTGCAATGACCACATCCATATTCTCCTCTTTCACTACCTTATTTTTATTTCACATAAAAAGCACAATTTCCAAAGTGTGATGCTCTATTTGTTTACCACTAGCGCATACTGATGGCGATTTATTCCTCTATACTAACTTGTGTCATAGCCTATAGTTCAATAAGTGTCATCATCGTACATGCCATTCCCAAGTTTATTAGACACGTCGTACCGTGTGATTTGTAATGATCTTATAGGATTGTCGAAATCGCTCAATATCGTCTGTAGCAGTCATAACCATAACCGCAAAAACAAAACAAAAAACGAACCAGTACGAGTTTCTTTCTTCTGCTGAACACATAAAGATATTTTGAAGAATGTTGGTAGCCAGACATTTGACGGTAGCCATTGACTTCCATAGTATTTTTTTTTTCTACTATGGAAGTCAATGGCTACCATCAACTGTTTAGTCACCAACATTCTTCAAAATATCTTCTTTTTGTGTCCAACAGAAGAAATGAACTCATACAGGTTTGGAACAACATAAGGGTGAGTAAATAATGACAGAATTAAAATTTCTGGTGTTTAATTAGGTAGCAAACGACAGTATAACGTAGCTTCCCCAGCAATGGTAACAACAATTTGCACACAGCGAACTACATCCAGTTTACCATACAGAGATTCTGTGTGTTGTGAAAAAAAAAGATACTGGCCCATGTACATACTTTTACTTGTGTAAACGTATGTACACACTGACATTTGTGGAGACGCAGCTACATGTAGCTAGGCCTTCCAAAACAGGTGTTTTGTACCACCAGTCAAAGGTCTCAGTTTATAGTCGATATAGAAATGTTACTAATCCCTCCAAGCATTTGAACAAAATGAGTCACGTCAGCAAAAAAATTAATTTCCACAGTGTGGTGGGATTCAAAAGAATGTTCAAAGGAAGTTTTGATGTCCTGCGGCGATCACAATAGATCATTGTTCCAATAACATTAATGTTAGTCTGTCAGGGCGGCTGTGAACAGCCATCACTAAACCAAAGATGTGTTTCACCTCCATGCCCGGAGACACATCATATGATTTATTGTTTGCTCAAGAAAGGTACACATAATGTCACCAGACCATCCACCTATTCTCTCCATTGTTGTCGGTTGAAATGTTTTGCTTGAAAAGTCTGTTGCCTTTTGGCTATTTGATATGTTGCCATCTGATGCATTGATATTTTTTAAAGTTTAACTGACATGTTCAAATTCTGTTGAGCCACTCTATGTTTAATATGTTTCAGGACATAAGTCTAATAAAAGCTCTTAAAAGGTCAAAGTCATTTGCACACACACCATTTATAGATACATAATTTCAACTTGTTATTATGATTTAAATTCAAATGAATGGATATTTTGCATGTGTAAAGAGAGAGGGCACAGTGAGAGAGAGAGAGAGAGAGAGAGAGAGAGAGAGAGAGAGAGAGAGAGAGAGAGAGAGAGAGCATGATTTAGCTCTGTGTCTGTTCGCTGTGCTCAGAGTTTCCTGTTTGCAGTCAATAAACAGGATACTGCTGCGTCATCTTGACATCTCAGCTATAGACAGGATACACATGCTAACGTGTTTAGCAAACATGCAATAATACAAATATACAGGCACATCATAAGCAGATAAAACATTTCAATTGAAAACATCTTAATGCTTATAAATGACATTAGGTCAGCTGTATTAAGCATTGCATTTCACAAAATGGCATATGTCCAGAATATACTGGGAAGGTTAGGCTACACTTTTTTTTGATGGTCTCCTAGACATAAACGCTGCAACTAACTCTCATTAGAGGCCTAGTAGAATATAAGTGTTAGCGTTAGTAGAATGAGTGAACATGTACTTGCAAATATATTTATAGTCTGTAGGGGACGATCACAATAAAGTGTTATTATTAAGCAGACAGTCTACTAATACTCTAATAATGAGAGTTAGTTGACATGTATGTGCAACGCTACTTATAGTCAATAGAATGTCTAAAGGGGACCATCAGAATACAGTGTAACCAAAAATAAACTTCGATCGGTCAACTTACAAATCAATTCGATTCTTGAGAAGAATACAGTTCTGTGTTGACCTGACCTGGTGTTGTTAGTCAAATGACTTATGCTGGGTACACAACAAATGATAATCGGGCTGCAACATGTTGAATATTTACGATCAGAACTCCCGATGGGGGGAACCCCGAGGACAAACTCTGGAGATTATCACGTGAAACGAAACAATATCCGATCAGAAAGCGAGATGATGGAAGACACGGCAATTCACAAACACACACACGCACGCACGCACACACGCACGCACGCACGCACACACACACACACACACGCACGCACGCACGCACACGCACGCACGAAATAACAGGAGAAAATAAATCCAATAAAGAATAAAAAAAGACAATAAATATTGAATATCTTTCTGTATAAAAGGTTCTATGCAGAGTAGGCCAACAATGTTTATTTTCCCCGTTAATTTTCTGTGAACACTATCATTGCAATTTCTTCCTGCATATCTGCAAAAATCTGTTTGTGTGTGTGTGTGTGTGTGTGTGCTGTTTTTGTCACATCATGGCACACCACACACTATAGGAGCAAAACTGTTAAATCTAGGATTTTTTTGTCCTCATGTTTGTGGTCTATCACATTTTGAAAATCTTATAAGATGTCAAAAAATCTCTTGGTGTGTACCCACTACCAGCATTACAAAAGCAAAGCTAACCGTGATGTGATGCAAAGGCATGCGACTAAACTTACATCATCAATCTATGTCTTTCCTTTTCATTTGCTTTATGACCCCCCACCTCACGACATTGGCTGATGACTTCACTGTTTCTCTTTCCACATCACCAGTCCCACCGTGAGACAATGAGTCCCCTGTGCACCTCCCCTAATGAACGACTCCATCCTTTCCTCTGTCAGAGGTTCAGCCCACATCCTTCCTCGTTTCCTACTATGCTTCCCATCCTCCTCGTGTATCCTGCCTCCTGCCTGCCTCTCAAATCTGGAGACTAACTTCCTCAACCCCCGCGATGTCCCACCCGCGCCCCACCCGCGCCTCACCCGCGCCCCACCCGCGCCCCACGCGGCCAGGAAGTTGCACCTGCTTGAAACGGCTTGACTTCCTGCTTACTGCTAAACTGTGTTATTGATTCAAATCTCAGTTCCATTGAATTCAAGACGCCACGGATGATGAAACATTCCCTGGAAAGCATGTTTTGAAGAGTCTTATTCTCATTGGTCCATGGTGTAGAAATGAGAATAGGCTTTCTCTTTTACTTTACATTTTTTAGATTCAGATCTCTAAAAGTCCATGCGCAATCCTTTAAATTATTAATTGTACATATTATATCTTATGTATGTACAGTAAGTATGTATTTATTTATCTATTTATTTATTATTTTATGCTGATTTTATTCATAACATGACGCATGACATGACACATTTTTTTATATATATTTTGAGTAATTTAAAAATACACTTGAAAATCTATTCATATTTACAATAAACTGAATTCACCCCTTCTATGATAAGCATCATTTTAATTTGAAAAGAATTGATTATAATTTAAATATAGGCCTATATATATTTATCAAATATGTCAGTGACACAAATACTCTAAGAAAAAAAATGATTGAAAAGAAAATATCATTTGACATTATAGTATTACAACAAACATTTTATGTCACTCCACATCAAATGTTTTTCCAAATGTGTACACACACACACACACACACACACACACACACACACACACACACACACACACACGCACGCACGCACGCACACACACACACACACACCCTTATGACTGTGTCAATTTCAACGAGTTTCTTTAAGCATCAGATAGTTTAACATTTTTATGAGAATGAAAAGCAATATTTTTTTTTTTTACTTTGAAAAACAAAATGTTTTTGATAATAATTATTAAGATGTGTACAATCACAGTAAGGAAAATGATATTGCTTTTTACTTGAGATTTTTAGAGTCAAATTAAACATGAAAGAAGTTTTTCAAAAAGATATGCAACTATTTGTCAACAAGCTGCATGACCATTCATGTCTGTAGTATTCGCAGTAATACGAAGTTTGCCTCGTGAGCAATATGAGATTAAAAATATAATTTTGATGTTTTGGAATTTGGAAAGAAATACCTCATCTCTCAGGGTCACATGCCTCACCGTTTCTGTGTGCTTGCCCATCGGATCAGAGTTTCTCATGTCCTGCAAGAGATCATGCCTTTATTGATAAGCAGCTTCTCCTTCTCCTCATGAGCACTGCCTACACATGTAATCTATCATGACCTCTGACCTCCCTCGACCCCAGTGCTGCCACCAAACTTGTATTTTCTTGCTGAGTGTGCACTGTGTAAATGATGTTACTGTTCAAAATTTTATAAGCAGCTCATGACTTTTAAAGACCCTGCGCTCAGTTCGACATCTGACCCTGTACTCTTCCCAGGACACACTCATACACACATGCACATACATCGGAAAACTTGTATGGCTAAACTCTATCATGTGTTTGACCGTTCCTGATCACGCAGAACAGGCTCCAGGGAACTGCTGATCATCAGTTGAGTCTGACTCATCTGTCGGCCTCTCTCTCTCTCTCTCTCTCTCTCTCTCTCTCTACATCTGACATCAGATACAAGAGCTCTGTTGACTCATTGACACATTGATCCTATTGTTGCGGGCCAATTTTAAGATCATTTTAAGACAGCAAATATGAGAACAGGCTTCTTTTAGTTTTGCATTTAAAAACAAAATATTGCATATATTTTTAGAAAGTAGGTGACTTTTAATTATACCTAAAGAATAGTTATATAGCATGTTCAGCTTTTTAGTAAAAAAAAAATAGATTCAATTATTATTAAATTAGCTTGCGTACAGAAATTTGATTTGTCTAATGTTAGGTCAGAATTGGTATTAAAAGATTATGAGGCCTACAGTCATAAAATGAAATAATAATAAATAAAAAAACATTTAAACAGTATTTAATAATAATTTAAGTATTTAATAGTATTTCATAATATTTTAGTAATAATTTAAAAAATAAATGATTAACTTTTGGTTTATATTTTTTGTTTTTATTTTAGTGATTTTTTTATGAGCTTTTTTTTTCATTTTTTTTATTTATAATTATTTTAGTTTTAGTAATATTAGTCTACTTCAACTTAAACATGCTTGTTTCTGTTAGTTACTTACCAAGACCGCGCATTTCTAATTTTCATTTAAGTTTTTTTTTTTTAAGTTTAGCCTATACGGTTTTCATTTAATATTTCATTTTATGTAAAATTATAATGTTAAACAACTCGTTTTATACTTCTTATATTTTATTTAAAACAGTCTTTAAGATAGGGTGCTAAAAAACAGAATGCAACCAAAAAAAAAAAAAATACAAACCAGGCTCGGGTCACAGGAGTTTCCGGCCGATTTATGTCTGATTTTTTTCCGCGAAAAAACGCGTCCAGGGCATCGGTCAGTTCTGACGGAACATTTGAAAGCCGACTGCGAAACAACAAGCAGCGGTACGAGTCCGGTGGACAACGGAGATGGAGGAACGGCTGGTCGAAAGGTGGCGACAACTCAGCTGTTTTTCTCGCTACAATAATAAGTATTGATACAACAAGATGCCGCGACAGACACAGTAGCCTATCCATTCTGTTTACATCCGCTTCCCCGTAAGATCACGTGAGGTGCTGAACCGGGCACGATAATCTTACAGTAAGAATAATTTGTAGTGATTGTAGTGATATCTTGTAGATGTTCAAATTTTGTAGTGTGTGCAGGTTTGCGATTTGAAAGAAGAAAATCTGTGAAGAGTCTCCTTATGTGTGTGATACAACCAGATTTCACAATCGGTTAAGATTTAAAAACTCCTGTTGTTTGAGCCCGGTTTAATCCATGAAAATCAATTCCTTATTCGCATACTGAGTTATCTACAGCCAAAACAGCTTAATCAGTGTTCAAAACAACAAAATCAAAAGATCGAACAAACAAGCATCCCCTGCTGTTGTCATAGTTGTGTTGCCAGGATACATAACAATGTGCTATCGAAACTCCATAACAGGAAATTATTTCACTATCTGTTTCCTTTAATGTGCAACCTGATGCGACCCAGCAAACGCACATGCATGATGTGTTAATGGAAATCGTAGTGTGACGTATGAATGTGTACAAGCAGAAGTGTTCGTGCTTATCACACAGAAGAGGTTTCACACACGGCAGGGGAAGCTAAACTTTTTGACAGCAGACCACATACTAGATGAAAAATTGAGTCTAGGAGGAGGCCGGGCTGTTTTGCCAACAAGCAGGCAATCCATCAATTAAAACTTGGTAAAACATCTTCTCTAATTCACTTTTCATGCTTGTAGGAACAGATATTTTGCCCCAGGATTTAATTTCACCAGTGGCCTCTAAATGTATTTGGACAGCTAAGTCGCACTTAAACAATATTTTTATTGCATTAGATACAAAATATCAAAACTGGCATTTATTTTTTGAAGAAAGATAGCACAAGCACACTTTTCAAGCTAATTTCTTTGCAAAAAAAAAAAAAAGATTCTCATCATCAAATGTTAACAGAACATTTTTGTAGAATCTACACCTGTGAACGTGAGGAGAGAACAAACTGAATATCACCCTGGGACCAATTAAATGTGTAACTAAAAATGTCTAGGGGGAAAAAAAATGCTAGTTCTGAGAAAAGCTCAAGTAGCTTTTGTTTAATCTTGGTTTTTATTTTTTATTTGAAGAACCCCAAAAAAAAACAAAACAAAAAAAAAAACGAGATATTGAGGCCAAGAATTAGTTTTACTTAAATGCCTCATTTCTTCAGAATATTTATATTCTTTAGAATATTTTCTTTTGTGTTCTGCAGAAGGAAAGAAAGTCATGCAGGTTTGGACGACACAATCTCATGGGCAATTCATAACTAATTTAATTTACGTTTCGGCAAATTGGTAGCTAATTTGTACAATCTCATTCATGCATTTTCATATGATCTGCTTAGTCGTGGGTCTTCGTGCTTGCTTCCTTCTAATTGAATGAGTTTGTACGATTCACAAGACAAATATTGATGCATATGATGGCATTTTGAGCAGCTGAGAACTCGTGAAGAGCTTATAAAATGTGTGTAGGAATCAAAACAGCGGCACGAATCCCTCCTTCACAATCTCCGGACCAAATTTACCAAGCAAACCAACTACAAGTGTGAACACCCTAAGTGTCCAAACACTTTATGGGGCCACTGTATGCTATAGTTTATACTGACCCTTTTTTTAACCCCTAAACTCAAATTATGTATTTTATTTGTCTGAAAATGTTAGTTACGAAGCGACATGGCTGTTCTACATCTGGAGGTTGTCACAGAGGGTATAGGCACAAAAGGGAGGCCGGGTGGGATACGTGTGGACGACAGGGTGCCGATCAAGAGCGTAGGGGTCAGACATGGTGACATCTCTGGGAATGTATGCTGATATATGCCAGGTCAAAGTCAGGAGGGCTCAACATGGAAGATAAGATGTGCAGGCTGAAGCCAACCAGGAGAACCTCAGGATCTCTCTGACCTCAGGAAGAATGTGAAGGCTATCACACACACTCACTTTCACTGTCACACAAAACAGGCCGACTTTAACTGCATTTAATTGCACTGCTTTATTTTTCACCCAAAAGACAGCAATTATAGTTAGAGTTCACAAAAAATAAATAAAGCTGTCATAATCAGGACTTGACATTAACACCCGCGGGTGTGTGTCAGCAGTGGCGTGTAGCGCAGTCACTCGTACTCGCCACTTTGGAGGGTTGAATGATATATAATATATAAAGTTTTCTTTTCTAGTCTTTTACAATTTAAAGTGTATTATGTCATGCATCTGAAATTATCCAAGTCCAATGTAGTGTTAAAAATATATATATTTCGATACATATCAATACTGTTGTATATTAACAAATTGAAATATCTGAAACCCTTCCAATACTAATTTTCCACAGAATAGATATAGGATCCCAGTCTCTCTCTCTCTCTCTCTCTCTCTCTCTCTCTCTCTCTCTCTCTCTCTCTCTCTCTCTCTCTCTCTCTCTCTCTCTCTCTCTCTCGGATGAATATTGTTGCTGTTACAGGGCTTGAATTTCAGCGTGGGATTGCATGTATTATTGCACATAATTTTACTCATTCCTGCAGATTTCGTGCTCACACCCAAAGTGCGGCACATAAAGTCACCTCTCAGCACTAAATTAAGTTATTTTTCACTGCTTATTGTGCTTAAACAGTCAAATACACACAAAATGCCAGTCTGGGCAAGTTTTCAAGTAAACACAGTCAATTATGTCTTAATTGAACGTAAACAGTTGAGAGAAAAAACGCATGTGTAACCGTATAATGGATCCGTGCGTCAGGTCTTAAAGAGACAGTAGCCAAATTATAAGATCATATTACAAATTTATATTTGGCAGTTTTCCCCATGGTATCAATGTCAAAATTGTGGCCAGTGAAAACAGTAACTTTGGAAACCACAGTGCTGTTCATAATCTACAGTATCACATGCATGTCGTTTCAAACGTGTATGACTTTATTTCTTCTGTCGAGCATAAAATGAGAAAAAATTGAAGAATGTTCATCCTGCTCTTCAGGCAATGAAAGCAAACAGTGACCATGGACTACAGAGCTTCAAAAAAGCATGATAAAGGAAAGGTAAATGTAGACCAAATGACACAATATTTCAAGTCATAAGAAAACTTTGTGTGAGGAACAGACCGAAATGTACCTCATTATTCAATGAAAAGCTCTGGCGTAGCTCTATTTTTGAATCATGGCGCATCAAAGACACGTCAGGTGACATACAAAGTTTATGTGGAGGAACTTCAGTGAATCTGAATAAAAAAAATGTTTGGCCTGATGAATATATCATATAAAGTACTTTTATGGTGCAGTTCTTCAATTATGTCTTGTGCTCTCCATCTCCATTCACTTTCATTATATGGTAAAGATCAACGTGAACCTGATTCTTCAAAAGAAATGCATGAAAGAAAGAAAGAAAGTTGAGTTTGAACAACACGAGGGAGAGTAAATGAGTGAACATATTTAGATAAACTATAATTTTAAGGCAAAAACACACTTTTTTCCCCGCATGTATAGAGTGTGTAAATGGATATTATCTCATATAAAGGCCTGGGTGTGTATCAGTGTATCAGACATCTGTAGTTACTACAAAGAGTTCAATCGTAGAGTCACTATTAATCTCTCTTATGTAATCTTTTCAGCGTGGTTTTATCTCAGAGCAACTTTCAAGTCTCCACACAAATATTCACAGGACATCCACCCTCTCCCAGGTCTCTCATTCACTCACACTGTGAGTTTTTCTCTCGTGCAGATAAAGGGCCACTGGAGACTGTCACTTTGGTGTCTGCCTTTTAAATAATTTGTAGCATTTGGCCCTGAAAGAGAAGCTCCTGCCCCTACCATGGGAGGATTTCAAAAGCAGAGTAATGTTCCCAGAAAACATGGCAGGAATTTGGCTGCAGGGCAGATGGGTATCCTTTCAGAGTGAAGGTGGAATCTGTCTCGCGGGACTCAGCCGTGCCAATTTTATGAAGGCAGAGAGAAAGACAGCGAGAGAAAGCAAAACAGAGAGAGAGAGGAAAAAAAAAAGTGCAAATGTAAACAAATAGCGATAAAATTGTGAAAGGATCCCTGTGCCGTTTGTTTGCCGATTAGAAGTACAGAGAATGGTTTCGCCACTGAGGAATAGAGCACGTCTATGTGATGTTTGCCGAAGCAAACAAACAAACAACAGAGTTTTTTGTGTTTCTTTTTAAGTCTACACCTAAAATGTGCGAACACACACGTACAAGCCTCTGAGCTCCCAGAGTCAAGCTAAGCACTCACAAAGACGGATTTCCCCAAAGAAATGCTATTTTTTTTCGTTATTAAAAAAAAAGAAAGTTCTGTTATTATTTACTAAGCTTCATGTCGTTCCAAATCAGTTTGACGACTTCTCTTCTGTGGAACATTTTGAAGGATATTTCGTAGAACATACAAGCTGCTCTTGAACAAACACAAGCATATAGTGACCGTCAAACTGCAACAGAACAATAAAGCACCATAAAAGTGGTCAGTTTGACTCATGGACTCATATTCAAGTTCTGAAGCCATGGCTTTGGAGGAGTAACAGCAGACTTGGGAAGTATGGATATGCACTTTTATGGTGCTCTTTTGGAGCTTGACAGCCCCTGGTTAATGGATGCTTTCGTTACACTGGAATGGAATGAAGGCCACTATACATAATGACTGAATGTTCATATTTAGGTAAAATATTCCTTTAAAACACATTTATGAGTTAAGAAGTGTGCCTAATTGCACTGCATTTGTAGTGTACTTCAAATCTTAAAAGTATATTTTAATTACAGTACTTGTAGATAATATAATATAAATTAAATAAAAGGCCATAGAAGTGTGTTATTCCATTTATAGTTTAAACATTTTCATTATGAGTAATTACGAATGTTTGTAAATGCATGACTTGCAACTTTCAAAAGACATTACAGTAAGATATATTTTTAGTTTACAGTAACAAAGGTGCTTGCCAGACCAGTACATTCAGCAGAACACTTAACCATATTAGAAGTAAATCACATATAAAGATGTACTTAAGTTCTGAAGTGGGTCAGCACTATAAAGTTCAGCTAACTGTAATATACATTTATAATAATAACATATTAATAACTTTAATATAAATTTGAAATATAACACATTTTCATTTAATTGCAATTAACAAATATGTGCAAGACATATTTTAGTATGTATTATTTTCTTTAATAAGGGTGTTGCCTGTTCTTCAACAATAGATCTCACACAATTAACAATATGATCAGTTGTTGATCCACCCTTGAACGTTAGTGAGAAGTTTATGGCCACAGTCAAGGCCATAATTGCTAAACAAATATATGCTAATTGCTATGACCTCTTTCTACTTTAAAAAGAAAAGGTGTGTCTTTCCAAATACAATAGATACATTCTGATAAAAATAGTGGACTTTGTTTTAAAAGCATGAAGACAAATATAACCTAGTCTATTAGGATGTGAAAACGGCTAACAGCCAGTCAGAGGGAGACACTAGCTATGTTTCCATCCACCTTGTATGCACATTTTGGGATATTGCTGGATGAAAACGCCAAGCAGTGCATAAAAAAAACGTATTGGATACATTTTTATCCAATAAGACAACATGCCCATAAATTACGATGGAAACACATTTACCGAATAGACTCCCGTCTTATACTTAAAGTATTCTGCTACCACAGAAACCGAAAATACTCGGGCCTGCAGCATGTGTCCAAATTTCAATCTTAACCGTTCTATTTCATCAGAAACGATCTGAAAACAGGGCTTTAAGTGTAAAATACCGAACTTGTCCTTTAAATTAAGATTTGCAGTTCACTACAAGTGCATACTCATACGATTACCTCTTTTCCCACATTTTTTGGGCCGTTTTAAGGTAGTATTCAGGTCCTCTAGCATAAACGTGCAGAACTTTAATAGTTTTTTAAAGATGTTAGTTTGAACAATGCTAATGTGCCTTTCCAAGCTTGACTAATAATAGCCTATATATTGTATTCTGAACAGACTCCCATGAGGAGTTCGTGCAGTGTGTTCAGACCGCATGTGGTGTTGGGCTGGTGGACATATTTGTTAAGGGAACTGCGTGGGTTGCTGAGCCACTTGCGCGGGGGTGGGGGAGGGGTCTTAAAATGTGCCGCATGTTCACACATGTTATCAACTGTACAGTTTGTTACAGCATCAGTTCCTCCTCAATGGAAATCAATGTTCCGCTGGGAACTAATTGTCTCGCTAGGTCTTGGGGTCTTTGATGTAGTGCACAGCCCTCCAAAACTTTATTCCCAATTATCAATGTTGAAATTAGTCAACCCAAGTGAACGTGTTGAAAAAAAGCAAAGCTTGCGTCAGAGGTGAAGGAGCGAGTGTTTCTGGCCGTATACTAGCAAAAAGAACCGGTTTAACTTTGCATGCACCATTACATCAGCTCGCAGGATCTCGTTTCCACAGAACTGTCATCACTACTGCGTTTTTAGCGCTGATAAGAGTGTGCGCTTGTGTTCGGGAGATCTGTCTCGCATGTGTGTGACGTATGCATGTGTGTGTGTGTGCGCCGCTGATCGTTCAACAGGAGGTTTCTATTAACACTTTCAATCAGAAACACACTTGACCTGACTTACAGCAAGCCTTCCAACATCATTCAGAACACACGCTTGATATCGGGCCCCTGTCCTTACCTAAGCCTGAACCTCCCATGGGGCCGGCGCTTTTCTGTCAGATAACTGGGTTTTCAGTATGCAATGACTTCTCAAGGTTAATCTATCCCAGCATCCCCTTCTCGCCCCGTAAGCTTCGTAAAATCCGTCATTCTGCAAATCACCATCATAATGGAGGCAGAAAAAGAAGGCAACCTCTGCTCTGCACTGTATCCTTCTTAATAACTCGAGATGTCCAGGAAATGTTTAAGGCTCTACATCTTGTAACAATTCATCTGGGGTGTGTTTCCGATCAATCAGAAGCAGAAAACGATGCTTTTTGAGCGAGTCACCAGCAAAACACACTTTTGTGCAATGAAGAAAGTGTTAAAGAGTAGAATTTATAGTTGTAGTCGCATTGAACTCATCTTTACCCCGTTTGGCGGTCTGCATAGCGAACAGAGACGGTCATGTTACGAGCACTGCATTTCTCGGTTTGGATGTGAATGAAAGCCCGGAGTAAATGTGTAATTACTTCACTAGAACACATACAGTACTTGCCTTGTAGAAACTGCACAGCAGTGACTAAGTATAAGTTTAGAGTAAAGTCATAAATTGACTCGTGTGAGTTTAGTGTACTTGGTAAACAAATCACTTAATTTTTGCACATTTCATGCTTACTGCTTTATTTAACTTTTAAAGAGGTTTATTATATGCTGGACGAGCTTCATATATAAAACATGTGCATAAGCAACGTTCCAAAATACAGGTGAAGTTCAGGGCAGATCGTAAATTCTTCCTCTTATATAACATCCATAAAGTTTAAACTTTACCAGGTGGGCTGCAGGAATATAGATCAAGATTTACATCTTGCCCCAGATGTAAACAAAAGCAGTTTAAGAAACGCATTTATTTGAATCTAATCTATTTATGTTGATGCATCCATAAGCCGGTGATTTGCCATTTACTCAACATTCTCAGTCACCAATGATGTTTTTTGATATAAAATCCTATTTATTAATGTCAAAAAAATTCCTGTAGATGCATTAGCTGGTCATCAGAGACGGATGCTTTACTAGACTCGTAAGCGCGGGATAATAGCGGTTTAAGAACTGGTGTAATTTGTCACCTTTGTTTGTTCTCCTGGTAGTAAACTACACCAGCAAGGACAAGCAAAGATCCACGGGAACCTCTTGGCGGGCGGCCAAGGCTGGAACGCCAGCACAAGGGGTTATAAAATAGGAGGCCGCCTTCCATTATCAATCATTTTTAGGGCTGCCAGGAGAGTGATTGTATGTAGTGTGTTACAGCATATTCAAGCGGACGGGCTCCTGAACATATACGGCCAAGAACATCGCTATAAATACATCTGCCATGGGTAGTTCCCCAAACTCTCATATGTTTATCTAGGCACTGATCGAGTTGGTAATGCATTGGACGACTGACAAAAGGAAGAAAAGCGAAACAGATGTTGAGTTGATGAAAGGCATTTATGAACTGCTTAGCTTCGCATGTCATTCATGTCAACTGGACATCTAAACAGATGCTACAGAGCGGAACGTAGAAACCACACCACCTGATCGCTGCCCGAAGTGCAAGTGCTTTTGAAAAAAGTTTAAATCAGATGTCATGTGGTGTAACTATCACATTTTTTTTGTGTGTGTGTGTGTGTGTGTGTGAAAACACATCATGTCAATGTATACACATCTTAAACATTTTTATCATTACCATATTTGCAAAATATTTGTATATTTTATATTAGCCTATGTTTTTATTTTATAGATATGATATTTGATGCACGATATCAGCCACCATATCGGTATCAGCCGATTTATGTTTATTTTTTATGTTATAATTATTGGCCCGATAAGAAAATTTGCCGGATATTAAAACTGATAAGTAATGGATTATTTCCTTCAGCTGAGACACTTCACTGTTCATCATGATGGTTTAGAATTGCTTTGAAATATGATTGAAATCACTTCGAAAATGAAAATATGGTTAAGTGCAACATGCAGCGCAACTCTGTCATATAGGCTACATCAAATTATAATACACATAGGCCTATTATAATTGTGTGCTTGGGACATGTCTTTAAATGGTGAGACTTTTGTTTTTGAAATTCAGCTCTCAAAAATTATAAAAATATTATCTGCCAGTATATTGGCTTTCAAATATAAATAATTATCAGTTATCGGTGAGTGCATCCCTAAATATGTGACCCTGCATGTGAAAACCCAGCTAAAGTGATTTTTTTTTTGTGATTCACTGTTTTCTACATAAAAGCATCCTACATAATGTAAAGAACATTCTGTGAAAATATAACCTTGATATCTTTTGATATCTGAGTAAGGTTGTCAAAGATTTGCTGAATTTCGGGCTCAGAAAATGGTTTTTGAGAAATTCCAATTTAAAAACAAGCTTATTTTTTTAAACGGCAATACATTTGATGCATAATTATCCATGTGGCATGTACCACATTAAAGATTTTTTAGTGATATATGAAACATTTATGGGAAAAATCTTATTATCATGCGCATGTCCAAAAAGCTAAAAATTTATAAATAATTTAAATCAAGTTCACGTCACATGACATATTACCATCTGAACTAACCTTCAGGTCAAATAAATCTTAACACACAGTCATGAGGGTCTGCAGGGGTCCTTTCTATGACATCATTTCCTGTTTTGTTTTTCCTTCATGTCAGTCGCACCACATGACTTGGATTTGGCGGACAAATGTTTTCTGTAAATTAGTAAGCAGCAAAGCAGTATTTTATATTTTCAAATAAATAACAACAATAACAACAACAACAACAAATAAAATTAATAATAAAATATGTCAAAGTACTTAATATGGTCCTCATTCAAGAATCAAATTGCTTAATTTTTTCACATTTATATATATATATATATATATATATATATATAGCCTATATATATAACAAATATAGCATGTTCATAGAAAATGTGTATTTAAGTCATAGTACATAAATTGCATTATTTCCATATTCTTGAATAAAGAAATAGGAAATTACAATCAATAATTTTTAATTAATCATCCATCCCATATTTTTAATGTGGTCTTTTGGACCTCTCTGCATTTCATTTCGTACTAGTTTAACATCCCAGCTAGAGAAAAAAAAAAACATTTCAAATTCATGTCATAGTTCTCTTTTCATTTCCAGTCAATCAAAGCACTCAATTTTTGTGGAAGATGGACCTTGATTAATGGACATGATATGACCACAAAACACCGGTGCGGTGCGGCCCAATGATAATGGACTGTGCGCAAACACAGGCTTGCAAATTAAATGAGTCTCGTAAGAGTTTTTTTTGTGGCCCGATATTTCAGTGGCTGGGACAGCATGACATTATTCTATACAAATGAAGCAGGCACGGGGACATCGCTTGTAACATGAAGCAGAAAAATAGCGGCTCTCACCCAGCACTTTCGCTGAATAAATTATGTGCAAGAACAAAGCCTGCCAGCGGCTTCAGAATCTCTTTTTAATACAGTGGGACCTGAGAATGGGTCAACCTGCCTGTATTAAATACAGCTTAACATTTTCGACCAGGAAGCATCATGTCTACCAGAGCTGTTAATTTCTCGTTATGTTAGGAGAAAGTGTTTCTCATATGGTTCACCTAATTCAAAAAACAGGTACAGAACAAAAACTTTGACGCAATTTTGTTGACTACCCTTTTTTTTTACAAATGGTGCTTGGGTAATTTACATTTACAATATAACATTCAGAAAGTACCAAGAACAGTAAGGTGATACATGTGAAGATGTGTATATATATATATATATATATATATATATATATATATATTTTTTTTTTTTTTTCTGCAAGTAATCTGCAATGCATGCTTTCTTATTTCAAATATATTTAAAAATCTCACACAAAAAGGCAAAATATAAATAAAAGTGAGATAGTGTGTGTGTGTGTGTGTGTGTGTGTGTGTGTGTGTGTGTGTGTGTGACATTTCTGCACCACTAGTGTCACCAGATTTGGAAAAATAACAGCTGTTTTCAAACAGGTTTCAAAAACACTCCCCCATCTGCCATTGGTTGAGCTAACAGATGAGCCTGGCAGGGCCAGACGGGATGGTAAAACAAACATAACTTGTTTTGCTTTTATGGCTACATTTACACAATTTTCATAAACTGACATTTCACCCCACTCCGTTTTCAAAAATAACTGTTTTCAGAAAAGTGTACGTCGAACCCGCGCATATGCCGTCAAGAGCATGCCAAACCTGTAGGTGGCAGTGTAACGAGAAGCTCAAGCCCACGTTAGCCAATCAGAATCCCGAAAATAGTCACATACTGTGACGTCGGCTGCCTAAAACTCACTTTTTCTCAGTTTACATGCAAACAAAGTTTTCCAAAATCTCCACTTAGGCCGGAGTTTTTAGAAAGAATCGTTTTCAGAGGCGAATTCTCCGGGTACGTGTCTCCGTTTTTTCAAAATAACCATATACGTGTAAATGGGGCCTAAAACATAAACTTAAGTCAAACAAAATAGCTTTTTAGTTTTAGTTGTCTCATATATTAAACTGGGTTAGGAGACAGTATTTTAATATCTGAAAAAAAGAATAAAATACATCAGCTACAAGTATAACAAGGCTAATATGAGAGTGTAGTAAACCTTTACTTCACCTGGATGTCCTGAAACCTTGATGTTCTCATGATGTAATCCTTTATGTCATCCGGAATATGTGTTTATTTAAACACATAAGCATGTAGCCCGGGCTTGAATAACACACTCTTTGGCCCTTTGTGGTATCGTTCATGCTTAACAACTGAGAGCGTCAACATTCCCTGGAAAATGCTGTCATAGTTCAACAGTACTCATCACGTGATACTCAAAAACAGGATAACTTTAGAGGACTTGGGTTCATCTCAATAAAAATAAAACAATACTACATTTTCCTATTCCTCTGTGTGACCTTCCAGAGAAAAGTTTATGGGACAAACCGCTCTCTGTTAGCGTGTCTCTTTGTTTCTGCAGTGACTAAATTCATTCTAGGGCTTCAGAAAAAGTTTTTATGGTAATAACTGTGGAAAACTTGGCTCCTCTCAAAGCCTGACTATCCTCACCTGTTTAATCAGGCCAGATTCTTACAAAGGTCATTCCGTTGCATCCGAAATACAGACTGCAAATGTTATCCCTTGTTTGGAATTGCAAAGGGCTCCACTTAAAACATTTGCCTTTGCACTATTTTTTCCTGCAAGTCTGGCCATTAACCTTTGCAAAAATCGAGTTTGGATTTGATAAACGGGACAGCATAATGTGCCTCGGCCTCCAAAAGTGGATTAGGCAACTCAGCCCTTTATCAACAAGGATGGGAATCACGGATAGAGAATAAACTAGGCAGACAGAATGAGGTAAACAGTATATGGGTCAGGAAGACATGGCTCCCGCTCATTATTTAACATGGTTTCACTGCTGCCTCTCTGGACTCCATCTGCTTGCATCTTATTGACGGCATATATTATAGTCGGAGGCAGCCGTTTCTACAGAGTTCTCTCATTACAAGTCAGTCTTTCTCCGAGTGGGATTGGCTGTATCGATCCTTCAGATAACTAGCAAGTGCACCACCTTTCTGTTAAACCCAAAAGTGGCTCATTTTCCCAGTGAAGCGTTGTCAGATCGAGGCAGATTCAATTCTTGAAGTTCAAACCACAGCGTGGAACGCTTTGAGCTTCTTTCATAGTCATTAATGTCGGTAGGATGGAAAGTCAGTTTGTATTCTGTTCTCCGGCTACACCAAGTTCTCCATCAATTGAGTGGAAAGTAGAGGTGCTTGAATCCATTGAATCACCAAACCGGGAGTGTTTCTCTCAGGTCCCTTTAGGTGAATGAGATCGTATTGTGATGCAAGGGATGCATCAGATTAACTTTTCTCTTGGACGGTTATTGGTAATTGCACTACCAGGATATCCTTCATACTGTATGAAGGGCCGTCAAGTTAAATAAATAAATAAATAAGATAAATATGCATTTCTTTTTATTTAAACCCATTTAAAAAGATTTAATGAGCACTGATATGACCATTGGATTTCAGCCAAACGATGGACTCTAGACATGCCTGCCTCGCTTGTCTACGACGCATAAAAATGTATGTAATGCTTCAATATGCTTTTAAATTGTCTCTCGGAGCGAGTCTCTATCTTGATTGCTGCAATTCACCGCTACCTCCATATGCATGCATGTATGGAGGTTACAGAACGCTATCACTCACAATCATTTTTCCATGGACTCATAATGCAATTACCTTGCATACAGCTCTCTGGCAATAAAGCAGAAATATTCATGCAAATCGCACAGTTCATCTCAGATACATTCAGCCACTTGAGAGCCGTCAAAAATGCAGCACCGTTTCCCCTTAAAGCAGCCTCTGACAGCGGAGTCTTTAAAATTGTCACGAATCACCAGCTATTCTCCTTTCTCACTTGACAGAAAGACAATGTATATGGATCACAGTGAGTTGGGTCCACTTAAAAAGCTCTGGTTGCATTGTTGGGAGTGCTGTCATTACTTTACTGAGGCACAGCTCAAGAGAAGAGCGAGAGAAATGGGGTACGAGGGGAAAGAGAGATGAAAGCAGAGAGTATGTCTCAGGGTCAGCTTTCAAAGAGCATCTCTTCAAATGTTATTCCCAGCCATTTCACCATCATTAACGGACCTTTAATCAGTGGAAACGGACCAAAAAATATCCATATATTATGACCTATGAAGTTAGACCTCAACAAAGAACTTGTTCTTTGGAAACATGTGACCTGCATTGCTCACAAAGAACCTTGTGATTCAATGTGTTTGGAGTGGAACACAAACTTAACCTTTTAAGTGAAATATATGTTGGCTTATTGAGCTTTCCTTTTAAGACAGATGTGGTATATTCCTATTTCGTTTTTGGAAGACCACACATAAATGTCCCGTTCACCTGACAGATTTACCCGAAAGCGGTGTTGAGAAGCCCAATCTGAAACATTCTCTGCCTGTCAATTATTTTGGATGTGGATTTGATGAATATTAGGTTTGCTGACATGCCTTTAAATCAGCAAGAAACGGAAATCGTACTAGTCTATTATTTAAATGCTTCTTAGTGATCTTATTGTGAATGCTTCATTCCTGCACATTTCATTTATATCATCATTAACTCCATCTCCCAGTGAAACAAAGGACATCTACAATAATTTAAACCACAAAAACACTTAACTTTTCTTACAATTAACTGCAAGTTTGCAATCAGATCTGCCTCCATCCAATTAACAACCAATGAAAAAGAACCAAGCTCTACGTTTCCGATAATCCACCACACTTGGATGTACGTTTTGTCGTAACTGTAAAGTTAGAAAAATGGCTGAGGCTGCGCCCGAAATCACATACTCTCTTGCATTGGTACTTATTGTGAATAAGTAATTATTTTGCGACTGCTAAGAGAGTATGTTCTACATAGTATGAATGTGTGAAGTATGAATGTAATCTGGACGTCCTACATTCGCCATGTTTTCATTATCATGATGTGACCTACCAGCGTAAGTTACGTCGCTTCACTGCTTCACTAAAGTGTCCATCGTATGCACACTTCAGAATCTCGCAGGAAGGTACTTTTTTCCTACTCTTTTACTGTGAATTCGGACATGTCACATATTGTTTTTCACATATACGTGACCCTGGATCACAAAACCAGTCACATGTCGCACGGGTATATTTGTGGCAATAGCCAACAATACATTAAATGGGTCAAAATAATCGATTTTTCTTTTATGCCAAAAATCATGAGGATATTAAGTAAAGATCATGTTCCATGAAGATATTTTGTAAATGTCCTACCGTAAATATATGAAAAATTTATTTTTGTGAGTGAATGCAGCACAATCGTGAACATAAATGCACAACTTTAAAGACAATTTTCTCAATGTTTCGATTTTTTTTTGCACCCTCAGATTCCAGATTTTCAAATACATGTAGTTGTATCTCGGCCAAATATTGTCCTATCCTAACAAACCATACATAAATGGAAAGATAATTTATCAGCTTGTTCGCGATGTATAAATCTCAATTTCAAAAAATTGACCCATGTGACTGGTTTTGTGGTTCTGGGTCACATATAGTTGGGAAGTATGTGATTTTGAATGTAACCTAACACTGACATGTCTAACGGAAGTTAACATTAAGCATATAGCATTTTGTTTCTGCAAACTTTTGCTAAACCAGTTTTATAATGTACTGTAATGCATTTACTTTGACTCACTGATTAAATAAATTAGCTTGAAAGTGATTGTTTTTCAACATTAGGCATAACTCTTTACATCTCTCTCTGCTGCTATGTTTGCATAAATGCACCTTGGTATAATCGGGGTAGTCCAAAATCAATTGCCGTTCTATTGGACTTCCACAAAGGAAGTTAAAAAAAAAATCCTGAATGGTACATAGTTCTGTAATCTGAATCCACAAATGCATTCTGAAGTTTGGTGTTGCAGTGGAGATGATCCCACTCGTGCTGTAACTAGTGCACTAACTCACTCGCCATGCAGCAGAACATTGATGGAAACGTAGATAAGAACATGCAAAGTCAGCGAAATCCTCTCACCTCACTCAATGAACCTCAGATGCACTGCTTTGCCTCTATTTCTAGCTCATGTTATGTAAGCATTTTGAAACATTATAATTGTTAAGTCCTGTCTGGGGAGCGCCGTTTAGCTTGGCATACTGAATACAGTACCGCTAGCAATACTGGAATCACACCAAGATATATATATATTCCATTATCTGTTACACTGCATTATTTGTTCAGACAGAGCGTGGGAAGGCAAAAAGTAATGCAGCCCTGCCTTGTTAAATATAGGTAACTGGCCAAAACCATGTTGATCTAGCATACGTTTATGTGACAACACCATTTCTTTAAATGTTTGCCTATATGCACTGACAAGCTGCAAAAAACAATACAACATTCATGAAAGTAGTACATGTAAATGTAAAAGCTATTTCTTATGAACTAATAATAGCTGTTTCTAGCAATCAAAATCTAAAGGGAGGAAATTATTTTGAAGATTTGTTTTTCTGGTTACACTTTATTTCGATGATCCACTTTAGACATTCCACTGAATGTAAGCAACTTTTCAACTACATGTCACCTAACTCTTATTAGAGTATTAGTAGACTATTAGGTTAGGGTTAATGTTAATACAATAAGTTGACATGTAGCTCCAAAGTTATTTACAGTCAGTAGAATGACTGTGTCACGGTTATGTTCAGTGTAGTTCAGTTTCTGTCATGTCTGTATTAGTTCTTGTTTGTTTCTATGGCAACTCAATTGTTAATCACATTCAGGTGTTCATGATTTAGTTCCTCATTTACTCTATGTATAAATATCCCCTGTTATGTTTATTCTGTTGTCGGTTCACATTATGTTTACACGTTAAGGAGTTGTTGCCATCATTGAGTCTATTAGTAAAGTCATTTCATGTTTAATCATCTTCGTAGTGTGAGTTTCTTCTACAAAGCCTTTGCCTTTGTGACAGTCTGTTGGGGATCATTACAATAAAGTGTAAGCAGATATTATTAATCTGACAGTCTGCAAATACACTGATGATAGTTAGGTGACGTGTAGCTGCAAAGTTACTTATAGAAGTAATAAAGTTGAATGTCTAAATGTTTAAATGTCTAACTCTAGAATGTCTAAAGTCGACTATCAATAGTGTTAACTAAGGCCTTGTTTACACGAGAACGCTCGCGGGTGAAAACGTAAAAATATTTTATCCGATGTGCCTTTCGTTTACGGCGTTTTTGGGGCTTAAAAACATAAAAAAAGTGAAACCACCCTCCAGAGTGGAAATCTTAAAAACGCTTCACCATCGCGTTCCCATCTGAAGGGTAAAAACGGTAAAAACGCAAAAGTCTGCTAGACAGTGAAGGCATCGCATACGCGTTTACGTCACAGGCATGCGTCAGTACAATAACAAAACATTATCAAACTAAAATATAGCATTCATTTCATTGACAAAAAATAAATAAATCTGTGGTGATGGCGCAATGGATAAGACACATGCCTATGGTGTGAGAGACCCGGGTTCGAATCCACTGTGAGACACCAATGTGTCCCTGAGCAAGACACTTAACCCCTAGTTGCTCCAGAGGCGTGCGACCTCTGACATATATAGCAATTGTAAGTCGCTTTGGATAAAAGCGTCAGCTAAATGAATAAATGTAAATGTAAATCTGAGCGACACGCGACGAGCACCGAGGGTTAAAGCAGCAGCTTTACCGTATTAAACATGAAAAACAGTGTCAGCGTCTCTTTCACTCAGTGCTTCACATTGCCACCCAGACGCCTGGAGTGCATACTACATATAATTTCACACACCTTTGCGTCACCATATGCACGTAGACTTCCCCCCCATAACGCTCGTCTAAACGCAGAATAAAAAGTGATAACGCAACGCCACTTTTTCTCTTCAGATCGTTTCCGTGTAAACAGCCAAAAAGAACAATTTTTTTTTTTTTTTCACAATAGAAGTGAATGGGAACAAATTTGCATGCCAACATTCTTCGAAATATCAATTATATTCTTCAGATTTTTTTTTAAATTTCATACAGATTTGCAATGACATTAGGGTGAGAAAATTATTTTCATTGATTTCATTGATTTTCATTTTTAGGTGAACGATCACTTTAAGCTAATCTTCCTTTAATTATAAATCCCATTTGCGATTTTGTTCCATATAAAACATGTCAACATTTAAGAGAGATCCAATGGATTTTGACATCAGTGCAATCAAACCTGGTGTGATTATTGTGACATGACTATTATTAAACATCCATTTTGGTATTATGGAAAAGACCAAAAGACAATAATAAAGGGTCTAATCAAGTTGAGGGTGAGTACATTACATATTTCTGTGTGAACTGTTACTTTAAATATACTGAACGTGCCTCTCAGTTGTTTTGGCCACCATGCTAGCACACTTTGATCAATGCTCTTTTAGTGCAGGGCTGGAGTCCAAGTGAAAACAGCATGAAACATTTCAGCGCCGTAATGCTTACAGAGCTACTAGCCTCTCCTGTTACAGATCTGGCAGCGCTGACTCTTTAAGCCACCTCGATTTCTGGCTTTAAAGGCTTTTTCACTCGCTCTCAGATGATTTAAATGAAACCCAAGTGGATAGAGAATGTGTCCCGACCAACCAACTGTGCAAGATGCAATTAAAGTACAGATCTCACGCATTTTGTCACACCATCCACTAATGTATTCTGTCCGAAAAAATACATGTATGTGCTGGACTAAAAACCCTCAGTCCTGCTTCATTTTTCAGGCTAATGGGTGAAGGGATGGCAGATGGGTATGCCCTATCGTTCTGTCATTTATAATCGGGAATGTTATCCCAGACTGCCATTTCCCTGCCATATCCATATAAATCACAGGGTAAGGATTGTTCAACTCCCTCACTTATGTCTCCTTTAGGCTTAAGATATAGTAATGTCCATTAAGCATGTGGGAGCATGGCATAAATGAAACATAACCTTGGTCAAATTCAATAAAACTAACTCGGTTTTTTTTGCAAGGACATTTTTGTAAGGAAAGTGGTGTGATAAAGGTCACTAAATGAACCGACTGGCCTCATATGAGGCACACTAGAGTGAAATATGGTTATAATTTTTCTTCAAAGTGCTCAACTGTGTTCGGTACACAGTTCTACAACCAAATACACTGCCCCAAAAATTGAGGTGGTCTTCAGTGAACCGAACAAAAGTTGTTAATTCAATGACAACTTGAATGGACATCTCACGGTTCTCATGAGAGATCTCATCTTTTGGACATCATCTTTTCTCCAGCAGCAATACTAGCAAATGACAGAAATTGATTTGTCTTCAGGGGTGTTTTTAACTATTTATTTTAGTTTATTTATTTAGGTTTTTGAGTCCTGCCTCATACGCCGCTCATGTCATGTAAGATAAGGCATGGCCAATGGGGAAAAAAGAGCTCAACAAGCATTAACAATACATGATAAAAAAAAAAAAAAACTAACTGTAAAAATCATCAAATAAAAAGCATTACACACACTATTCCACCAAATTACAGTATACTTTAATCCTAAATTAAATAAAATAATAAAAGTGTACTGCCATTGAGAGAATAGCATTTAATAATGCATTCAATAAAAAAGTAACTAGTCATATTACGAGTATTGAAAAACTAAATATAATCTTATTACAAGTACTTATTTTTTTGTAATCTGATTAATCCAGATTACATGTAATAAGTTACTACCCAGCTGTGTGTGTGTGTCTGTGAATATATTTTTAGATGGTGGATATACAGGTCATGTCATAGCCAAGGTGAGAGACCCTCAACAGCTTTTTATTATTTATCAGTTTATTTATTTGGTTTCATTGCTGGGAAGTCTCTCTCTCTCTCTCTCTCTCTCTCTCTCTCTCTCTCTCTCTCTCTCTCTCTCTCTCTCTCTCTCTCTCTCTCTCTCTCTCTCAGGAACGTCGCCTGGTACATTGTGTTTAATTTACTATCACCCATCCTCCAGTCGCATCATGGAACACTATGCAGTTCTTTAATTCATGATGTGGGGGAAGGGGGAAGAGAGACGTTATAAATCTTCATTCGTGTTTGTCTCAGCCTTTCAACCGACTGTTAATGGGAAAAGACAAAGGATTAAAAAAAAGAGACAATGAGAGCAATGATAGCTTTCAGCACTAAAGAAACAATGTTTGATAAGAGGCCACATTTCTACACTAGATTTTTTACATTTTATGTCAAAAACTTGTACCAAACTCGCTGCTAGGGTGCTGTAGTTGGTTGCCAAGGAGATGCTACGGGGTTGCTAGGGTTATCTGGGTGATTTCTGGGGAGTTGCTATGGTCCACCAGGTGAAAATAAGGCTGATCTCTTAGAAAAGTAACCCCACTCTTTTGTTCAACAAACTGCTGATTTGATGAATCATTAATGTCCGTAGCATTAATAAAGTGGACGATTTGCACCAAAGTTTAACACTTAAGTAAGTAAGTAAGATGTCTTATACATCATGATTGGCGAATCCAGTCATGCCCACTGCCTTATCTCCAGAATTAAGCAATTAACATCTTTTGCAAGCACTGAGCTTTAGCACACATAGGATAAAATGGGTAATAACAACCATAAATCACCCAGGCCGAGGTGGATTCAGGGTAAATTTGCAAAGGAGTAATCTAAGATTAGCTGGCAAGGGATTGAAGCCGAGAACGGAGGCATAACTTTGGCAGAGTGAGGGAAATTGTCTGCAAGCAAAATCTTACCTGTAAATCAACATGTGACACGCAGGAATTTACAACATGCTAGTTTGGCAGGGTATACGAGGACATGTTGGCTCATGAAAACTGGCTCACTAACATCTCTATAATGTCACAATTCACACATCAGTGACATCCTTTGAAAAGTTCATGGCCACTGTCGCACAGTAGACAAAATTAACAAATACAGTAGCGGCAGGTGAACTGGGAAACATTTGCTGGCCATTTTATTTATTTATTACTTAACATGTTTTTTTTTTATACACACTAATGACTATGCAATAACATGTATATAATGCTAAATATATATATATATATATATATATATATATATATATATATATATATAAGACAAACTAGTCGCCTTCTCTCTTTGAACCTGCACAGATTTATTTTTTTTATTTTTTTTGGGGGGGAGGGGATATTCTGCATTGGAGTCGCCACAAAAATGCACGTTTGCATTTAAGACGGCATGAAATGGGAGTTACTATAGTCTTTTTATCCCTATTGTGAAATGGCTTCTCGTACAATAAAATGTTCGATGGGACTTGATTTTGTCTGTGGAGATTTGATTGAACGGTTGAATTGTTGTGGTTTGCTGTTTGATCTCATATATGAGTGACAGGTTGCCCCGCCCCCGTGGCAGTAAACATGTCATCATAGAAGAGAAGAGAAGTCGCTGAAAGAGGTTATATTTAAAGTTATTTTGATTAAAGGATACGAGGGCCCCTTAGGCTGTTTTCACACTTTGTCCAAGCCAGAATTAAATTATATTATTATGTTGTACATACAGTTACTGAGCAACTGATTTTGACTAAACTAGCCTAACTTTTATTCAGATTAGCTTGATGAGTGTTTATTTTGAAAGTGCATGGAGAAAACGTGTTTATACAAATCATTTTTAAACAAATTTTCCTCCATAACTGCAGGATTATGAAAACTTGTCAGGGTTTTTACTCCACTTGTAAAGGAAAGCAGATGTTTTGCTCATACTGTGATTCCAGCTCTGGAAAAAGAGGAGTAGAGTTTCCAGACATTTGTCAAAGTGCAGATGAATAATGAACATGATGTCAGTTCACAGGCCTACTTGGCTAAATACTCCCTGTGTTTGTGTTTTTCTTCTGAGCCTGATTACACATTAGACTATAAAGTTCTCTATTAAAGATATTTTATAAATGTGATCTGATCTAAAATATGCCATTGGGGGCTTATGTACAATTGGCACAGTCATTGGAAATGTCTTTTTCAAATGTTTTTGTATTTATTAAAAGATATGGTTACACTTTATTTTGATGGTCCACTTTAGAAATTCTACTAACTATAAGTATTTTGCAACTACATGTCAACTAACTCTTTAACACATTATTAGTAGACTATAAGTTGACATGTAGTTGCAAAGTTACTTATAGTCAGTAGAATGTCTGTTGGGGAGCATCAAAATAAAGTGTTGAGCACATGGTCTACTAATACTCTAATGACTGCTAGATTATGTGTAGTTGCAAAGTTACTTATAGCTAGTAGAATGGACCATCAAAACAAACCGTTACCAAAATTACAAACAAATGCACACGGAAGGAACTGCTGGATTTCGCAAAAATTTTAGCAAAAAATTTACTATTTTTGTACGATTCAAATATGTTTAATCCATGCATAGATACTAATAATAAATGTTTATAGATTTTTCTAACTTCTGATAATTTGGTTAAAGTTTGACACTTTTACGTTTTAACAATTCAAAAAGTAAAATGGAATGCAAAAGTAAAAATAGTGACTGAATTTGCATCAAAGTTTCATCAAAAGACATTAAAACAAAATTTTCCTTTAATCCCATTGTACTTTACATTAGTAAATACTCATCCATATATCAAAATAATCTCTACTTCCATCTGTCTCTATCTGCTGCTGTCGACTGAGAGATGTACCAGAGACTGAGGTGGCTTTGTGTTCTCTGAACAGCTTTTATGAGCAGCTTGTCATATCCTCCCTTCAGTGCCTCTGTTTTTTCCCCCTCTCTCTCTCTCTCTCTATCTGAAATAGTGCTGTCTTTCATCCGAAGCTCTGCCTCGGACACATTTAAGCTCACCCATAATGTGGGCACTTGTACTCTGTGATGTAGCAGACCATGTCTCTTTGATTTGCTTGCCTTGTTCCAGTCCTTGTAGACAATAACGACACACGCATGAGGATGAAGACACACACGATCCGGCACAGCGGCACACACACAGCGTCTCCTCTGACTTGGTGACTGATCATGAAAAGGCAGTAGGACATGTTCTGTGCAAGACAGCTAAGACACATCCAACCCAGCGCTAGAATACCGTTGTGTGTGAATGGGTATGAATGAGTGTTTTGCTTTTCCCACAAATCAGAGAGGGGGAATGATCACTCAGACACACACTGACAAACACATGATTATTTTTGGGTGGTTGACACATAACGTGTTCATGGACCTTTGTATCAATCTGTGAATGTATAATGGAAAGTGCAACATCTCTTAGCCTCTTTTGCTGTACACACTAGAATTCATGCTACAAATACATTGAGAGTACGGTTAAATGCAAGTGTTTGCTATAGGGATCACAAGCTAAGTCATTTCAAATTTTGGCTGCATAAACAAAAATATTGAATTTCATTGTCTAAGTTATACTTTTAAAGATCATGAATCATTTCAAACTGACAGCTCTTTCCACAAACTCAACATTCAGCTTACACAGTCCTTTCAGTCAAACGTCAGAGCTTTCTCTATAGTGCCTTGAAGGGAATCATTTCACTCAAAAATGAAATGATGCCATTGTTTATGCATTTGGAGCATGCTTTTGTTTTTATCCATAGAACTGCAGAAAAAGCAGTTTATACTTAAAAACGATAAAACCCCAACATGATCTCATGAGAAGTCAAAATAAGATGGAGAAAATGGCAAGAAATCAATTGTACTGAACTATGATTTAAATAAGAAAAAAACACTATAAAAGTCGTTTCAAATGATTCAAGTTTTATATTGATAGGCGATTTAGACTTTCATTTAGACACTTCAAATCTTTTCTGAAGTTCTGAAGCCATGTGAAAGCTTTGTGAGAAAAACTAATCAAAATTGTTGTAAGAAATGTCTCGTGACCTACTTGATGTTATGCTTCCAAAGGCAAGATATTTGAAAAGCTACAGTGGTTCGATTTTTAATGAATAATGACTAAGAATGTTTACAATTTAAAAATGTTCCTTGACAAGTGCATGTGATGTTGACTACTTCTGTGGTGTTTTATGTTATATTGTAGTGATGTTCAATTCTTGAACGAATTGTTCTTTTAAGCCTGCAACCAGTCTGTTCACACAATCAAACTGCATTGTACTTGAATTCCAGGTTGTTGACACAAGACAGAATACAAGCATTCAAAGTAGCACACATGCTCATTCCTCAGCACTGATGAGCATGTCCAGACAGGTTATTGAACCAAAGAACCAGTTCGAAATGAATAATTACAAATAACCGACTCAAAAAGAACCGAATGAGCCTGTTCTAACTGTCAAAGTTTTCCGAGGTTATCCTTGCATAGTTACAACCGGCTCGTTCGGTTCTTTTTGAGTTGGACATTACCGAAAATCGGACTTTCAACTCTCCCTGTAAGTTGGATTCGTTAATTTCTGGACATGCTCATTGGCTCATACTTCAGATGTGCATCTACTAAAGTTTGATTCTGTGAACTGACTTTACCGGTAACTGGTTTAAAAGAACGATTCATTCAAGTTTACTATGTTGCTGCTTTGTTCTTTTGGAGCTTGACAGAGGGCTAAAAGTCCTTTCACACGGAGTAAGAAATTTGCGTCAGAAATTTTTGCACGTTAAAGGAGAACGTGGCAACTTTTTTAACTTAAAGGGGGGTAAAATACTTAGTTTCAGTCAATCTCATGTTAATCTTGAGTACCTATAGAGTAATAGTGCGTCCTTCATATCTCCAAAAAGTCTTTAGTTTCATATTTATAAAATAAAAATACAGCTTTCCGATTCTATCCGGAAAAAGCCGAGGTCCTTGATTCTGGGCGTGGGCGGAGCTATAGAGTCAAGCGGGGATTTCCAGCACAAGAAATAAATCTGATACCGGACATCAATGGGGTGTTTTATCACTGGGACCGCGCCAGGTTTTAATTGCAACCGGTTTGCAAATCCAGCGACGACTTGGGCCTTGTTAATAAAACATTCGTCACTGAAATGACCAGAACACAAAACCGCACTTGCCACACTCCTTTGCTGTCCCGGAAATACAAACTGCATCCACTGTTCCAGTAACACTGGGTTCTTTGGGAAGCTGAACAAGGTAAACTTTCCTTCACATCCCAAAACACACTTTTTTGGAGACATTCTTGACATCAACCATTCCTATTTAGCGCTGCTGCTGATGATTTCCGGTAGTAGCGCGTCGATGAGCGCGGTCTTTCTCTCCTCTGGTCGACGTGTGCGTGAACGCGCTTTTCCGAGAGCAATGCTTATATAAGGAGTTCCACTCTGGTCTACGTCATTAGATCTACGATAGAAAAAAAACAGCCGAAACGTGTTGCAACCCGGAAGTATGATTTACAGCACAGAAATTCTCTGTTATTCGTTCAAAATAACTTTTCAAATTTTGGCCATTATTAGCATGAGAATCCATCTCTTTAACACTGTAAACAACTCTGAATACATGAAACACCATTGTACCCCCCCTTTAATAAAACTGTCTAGAAATCATTTGGATGGTTAAACAACCTGTTCTGGTGATATTGGTGACTTTCCCCGCTCCCCCCAGCGTTCCTAAGCGGAAAACCAACCTTGCAACTTGGGGACTACCGTTCCGGCAAGATAGAAATTGTAAGTCTCGTGAGAAGCAAGAACGAGCGAGAAACACGAACTGCTTTATGGTTGCTAACAGAATACAAAATGTACATGTCAATGTTCTATGATAATGTGTGTGATATATTACCCACCTCGGTAGACATAGGTCCACACGATAAAGTTGGCTTGCTCCGATAATAACATATGCACATGAGCAGCGGTTGAAAGGGGGAGGAGGGTGCCGCAAGTGAGTTTTTACGACAGTGTTGTGAAATATATGCCGCACAGCTGTAGGGGGAGCTCGTGGGGAAAACATGCGACAACAAAAGTGAAAATCAGCGAAGAAATGACTAGAGTTGCCGAGTTCTGCTTTAAAAAATAAATAAGATCTCACTTTATGTCAATCACGCTTACACACTGGCTCCAAAAACTTTCGCCCGTTGTAAAAAAATTCGGAACGGGTTAGATTTCAGCGTTTTTCGCAGCCGTAACAATAATTTGAATGGTGTTTTGACAATTCAGAGCCACCGAATGATGGATACGAAAAAACGCATGCGATAATTTCAGACTCGGTGTGAAAGGAACTTAAACCTTCCAAGACTCGCCGTTCAGTTCAGACATCCACCCTCGTAGAGCAGGTCAGGCATCCTGAGGAGGATGCTCTGTCTCGGGCACGAATCGAGCTCAGACGCCCTGGAGGAATGTCCTAAAAAAAAACAGACCAAGTCAAAATTGCCATTCTTGGCAGAATATCTATGCTCTCTGACCTCCTCCTCCAGCCCAGGGAAGGTGGCTTGGTCCCGGACAAAGTCAGATCCGTTCACCCTCTGGAGGGCATTCTAAATTCATGAACTTTCTGAATGGAAAAGAGCGGCATGCGCATTCTTCAAATATCCTTCTGTCTTCCACAAATGAAAAAAAAAAGTGTTTGGAGCTACGTGAGGGTTGGCAAATAATAAAAAGCATTTCCATTTCTGTATGAATATTCCTCTAAAATGTTGCCATCATGAGGACATTTGGGACCTTTCAGGTTTTACACACTAACAAAAAGTGTCCGACACACACCCTCGCATCTCTATATCTTTTATAGAGATAGAGAAATCAAACAAAAAACACAGATGACTTTCTAGTAGGACAATCTCGTGAGTTTATGGCAGAGGTCTGATGGATATTTGGACAAACTTTTAAACTCGGAGCTGGCTTTGTACAAAGTCTATGAATGTTCAGGAGAGAGGCTATGAAAATGTGCACACCTAAGGGAAAAAGAAACTGAGGAATAAAGAGATGTGGGGGGAGGACGAGGAGAGGGATCCTGGACGCTGTCCTGCACACTGACCCTGGGTCAGCTGCCTCTGATGTATGATCGAACATTAGTGTGCTCACACCACATTTATTAAATTGCCTAATGATGAGAAGATAGGGAGAGAAATATATGATATTAAAAGCAGAGCCCACACACACACACCGCAGCCGCCTGTCCGGGCGGCCCTCGCTCCTGGAGGTAATATCGTCAAATAGGCGGGGGAGACACTCACGGGGAATACAAATGTTGCCTTTAAGTCTTAGATGGGTGGCTGAAAAGGTGGAAGCGTACTGAAAGAGGAAGATTCAGTTCTTTAGTGGATTAATCACTGTCATCATCTGAACATTGTGAAGTAGCAATTTAGATGGTAAATACCAAGTTTGCACATATATCAAATGTTGATGGTGTGGCTTGCCAAACTTGGCCTGCACATTTCAGAAGGAAAGAGACTTATGACGAATAAATGTGCTTATTTGTTGTCAATGCAGCTGCGTCGTGGTGAAGCAAGGAGAATTTAGATTAGCTTATCTGAATATCAATGAATTGGTTAAAATGTTTATTGCTGAAGTTCTTTGGAAGAGCAAATACCTGACATCTTACTCCATTCAAGGTAATGGTCACCCTTCCCGAGGTACAGTAGTCGAAAATGCATTAGACTGGATTATTTTCATAGTGTAAAGGCTCATGTTGTTGAATGCAGTCAAACAGCCACAAAATACCATCTTCTCTTAACCTTCTGACCTAATGCGTAAACGTGAAAAGCGTTGGATTTAAACTTTCTTGGCTAAAGGATTTAAACACTAGGTGTTATATGTCATCTACCTCCCTCATCTACCTATGATCTGATCGACCAGAACGCATATTAAATGGATACAGTAGTTTTTCTTGCTCTTTGCTTTTAGTAATTCTTACATGAATTACTCCCCTCTCATTTCTTTTCAAACCCGTAACACCAATGAAGATATTTTTGATGAAATCTGAGATTTCTGTCCCTCCATTGACAGCTATGCACAACTACCACTTTGACGCTTCAAAAAGTTCATAGAGATTGTAAAACTAATTCATATGAATCGAGTGGTTTAGTCCAAATATTCTGAAGAGACAATCGCTTTATATGATGAACCAGTTGAATTTAAGCTTGATCACATTTAAACATTCATCAACTCACGCATCAGTTGTGGTAAACGGAAGCTGAAGCGTGTTTGCTTGGCGGCCAATAACCAATGAGGTTCATTCTCGTGTTACGCATCACGTTTGAGCTTCAGCAAGAACCAATGAGGTTCATTCTCGTGTTACGCGCTCACGGTTGAGCTTCTGCAAGAACCAATGAGGTTCATTCTCGTGTTACGCATCACGTTTGAGCTTCTGCAAGAACCAATGAGGTTCATTCTCGTGTTACGCATCATGTTTGAGCTTCAGCAAGAACCAATGAGGTTCATTCTCGTGTTACGCATCACGTTTGAGCTTCAGCAAGAACCAATGAGGATCATTCTCGTGTTACGCATCACGTTTGAGCTTCAGCAAGAACCAATGAGGTTCATTCTCGTGTTACGCATCACGTTTGAGCTTCAGCAAGAACCAATGAGGTTCATTCTCGTGTTACGCATCACGTTTGAGCTTCTGCAAGAGCCAATGAGGTTCATTCTCGTGTTACGCATCACGTTTGAGCTTCTGCAAGAACCAATGAGGTTCATTCTCGTGTTACGCATCACGTTTGAGCTTCAGCAAGAACCAATGAGGTTCATTCTCGTGTTACGCATCACGTTTGAGCTTCAGCAAGAACCAATGAGGTTCATTCTCGTGTTACGCATCACGTTTGAGCTTCTGCAAGAGCCAATGAGGTTCATTCTCGTGTTACGCATCACGTTTGAGCTTCAGCAAGAACCAATGAGGTTCATTCTCATGTTACGCATCACGTTTGAGCTGATTCATGTTTAAATGTGAATTTGGATTAAACCGCTCAATTCATATGGATTAGTTTTACGATCTCTTTATGAACTTTTTGAAGCGTCAAAGTGGCAGCTGCGTAGCTGTCAATGGAGGGACAGAAAGCTCTCAGATTTTCATTTATGTTCTGAAGATTAATGAAAGTCTTTTGGAATTGGTTTGGAATGACATGAGGGTGAGTAATTAATGGCAGAATTTTAATATTTGAACCCTTTAATACCAGGTGTAAACAGGCTATTGCTTCAGTTTATATATTACAAAAATCTGCTGTTTTAACAAGGGTGTTTAGACTTTCATATCCACTGTAGAGATACAAAAAATCTATAATATTAATTGCTATAATCTGTATTACATTAATATTATCCAATGGTGAATTATGATTATTTTTTAAAGCTGTATGACCTACAACAGGTATTTATCTATTGGTTAAACTTCTTTAGATGACGGGAAGCTATGCTTGGTTATGAACCAGATAATATATGCAATATATGCATATGATTATATAGGTTTTGAATATGGAGAGTGTACTGGGAACAGCCTTAACCTTCATTAATGCTAATAGCAGGTACAGTGTGGAAAACCTGTTTAGATAGGGATGCCACATGGAAATCTACAAGGCAAACAATTCAGCAACTAATGCTTTGATCAGCAGCAGATGTCAAAATCATCTCCTTACTTTCAGATCAAATGGCAACTCAAAGTCAATGAATCCAGAGGTGTGCATGTGTGGTGAAAATCACTTTCATCTTTCGCTCTCTTGATGGGACCATATAAGCCGGAGACTATACAGCCAGCGCTATCTATTATTTACAAGTCATCTATTTAACAATGCCGGTGGAGTATAGGTTTCTCTGAAAGAACCAAAACATCTTAATTACACACCTGCCACCTATCAAGGAAGTCAAGTCTAAATTAATAGAGTGTGATGTCAGTCTTGGGGTTTTCACCGGAATCCTGAACTCTGTGGAAACAAAAGTAATGAAACAAGGGAAATAAATTATGTTAGTAGCATTTGTAGAGTCGTTTGTTTCATGCGTAATGCTAATTATGGACAGAAGACACTTCTAGGAAGCTTAAATGAACATTATTAAAATGACATTATTGAATCTATCTATCTATCTATCTATCTATCTATCTATCTATCTATCTATCTATCTATCTATTTCTCAGATAAAACTAAATGTTTTATGTTTCTCACAAATTCAAAGAAAAACAATATTATTATTTTTATTTCCATACAGAAAATTGGACAACAGTGTGAACTTGACTAATAAAGTCAACAGATTTTACTACAATCTATTGATTATCAATTAAATTTATGTCACAATTTTGTAAAGGGATACAACTTATTTCATACACTTCTAATAAATAAAATAAATAAAGAGAGTAAGCCATTACAAATCATAAGAAACCAAACACTTTATTCATAAAAAGTGCCAGAATGAGATTAAATGTTGTAACAATAAAAAGTAGAAGGAATCATCATCCAGGCCATTGTCAGAGCAATGATTTAATTGAACCAAGTCTTATCCTTTTGCCCATAAGCAAAGAACGTAAAGTATTATCTACATTAATATATTAAGGCAGAGTTCTCCCAAGCTAAAGTGATCTACTATTTTAATAACATCCTAAAGAGGTTCCTCCCGTTAAAATCACTCCACTGTGACTGTACATTTTTCCATTAAACATTTATTGATATTGAAGGCATATAAAAAATAAATTAGTAAAAGGACTGGATTGTTTTACATATGACACTGAATTCAGTGGGGGACAATGGATCACAATGAGTTAGAAATAAGAGGCAATTCCTTTCATGATGTTCTCCTAGCAGCCCAAGTTAATAGCAGGTCCGCATTACAGGGACCAACTGAATTATACATCCAGTGCAATTTCTTGTGAAATAGCTCCATGGATGGCCTGAAATAGCTTGGCAGCTGAGCCCTAATGCGGCTGATATTTCTCAGTGGAATATTTTCATTCTAAATAAGTCTGGTGGAGTCACCACGTGTTCCTAGGAGCTGCTTATACTGCGACGCTTACCGATATCCAGACACCTACCGGGAAGCTTTGAGGTCATGTTTCTTATCCTGTCATTCCTGCACCGTCTCAAAGAGGAGCTACTCCAGCAGGAACCCCCTTGGCAAGGGTGATGTCATCTGCAGGCACTCTTCATGTTGACCCTGTGTGGCCCAGACAAATGAAAGCCATGCGGTTCAGCTTTGGAGAGATACTGACAGCGCTGCTTTGAAATGCTGATTATGCAGAATGTCCGCAGTCCCGCTGACTGAGTGTGTGCTCTACAAGAAGGTTTTGATCAGAGTGATGACCCTACCAGCAGGGGAAAAGCCCCACTCAGCTAATCATTAGACATCACAGAGTCAGGGATACCGTACACGCAAAACATCCCACAAGAATTAAAGAGCTTCTGATATTCTGAAGTATTTGGTACAAGTCTAATTTGTGCAAAACTGGATTTAGACCAGTGGGTCTCAACTGGCTTTGCTTCAGGATGCAAAATTAATAAGCGAGCCAACGCACTTGCAAAAGAGTTGAACATTAAAACTGCATATTAAAATGTATTACTTATTTCTTTTTTTACTACATTTATTTCAACAACCTGCACTGGCCCAAAAATAAACCAATCAACATAATTTTTTTTTTTTTTTTTTTTTTTACCAGGATTTTACCTGAAAAAATATATATTTTTGAAAATAATGATTAAGATGTCTGCACTAACATGTATTCAAGGTGTTATGAAAATAGGTTTTTATTTGATGGTTACACCACATGACATTTTTTGTCGCCACTTTTACACGTCATTGACCCAAATGTACAAATTTAATTTTCAAGAATTAAAGGGACATTTATGGAAGCTTGTTTCCGCCATGGAATAACTTTAAAGATAATTGCGATCATTTAAAAAAAAATCTCAATTCGGAAAAAGCTCGCAATTAAAGGGATAGTTCACCCAAAAATGAAAATTCTGTTATCATATTCTCACTCTCAAGTTGTTTCAAACTTGTATGAGTTTCCCCATTGACTTCCATAGTAGGAAAAAAAGATACTATGGAAGTCAATGGGGTCCATCAACTGTCTGGTCACCAACATTCTTCAAAATATCTTCTTTTGTGTTCAACAGAAGAAAGAAACTCATACAGGTTTGAAACAACTTGAGGGTGAGTAAATTATGACAGATTTTTCATTTTTGGGTGAACTATCCCTTTAAGCGTTTTAAAGTCAGAATTGCAGATAATTCAGAGAAAAAAATACAGAATTGACAGTTTTTATCTCACAATTATGACATTATAACATGCAGTTGCTACTTAATATCACGCAAATTCTGACTTAATACTTGGTGGAAACAAGCTTGCACAGATAATTCAGTTCTACAGTTCTTGACTTTGAGTGGAATACTAAAGAAGATATTTTGAAAAAACAAAAAAAAAGTCTTAGTATTTTTGCCCACATTCTTTTGAGTTGTACAGAAAAATGAAAGTCACAAAGGTTTGGACCAGCATGAGAGTAAATAAATGACAGGATTTTCAATTTCGTATGACCTACTCTTTTAAGGACCCTTCTTAGGCATCATATTCCTTCACATCTAAACCAAGTCTGGAACACCATCAACCCCAGATCAAGGTCATCACCAGAGACCTCGTTCATCAGCGAACCTTGATTAGAAATATTGGCAGGTGAGAAATGGTTCTGAGGAACCAGGTAGGATGTGACATGGAGCTTCTTGACCATGAAAAACAGCTGTGACCGTACAGTGAGTCTGGATTAAAAGCCACGATGAGGATGTGACATGTCACTCAACGCAAGACAAATGGGCATAGCGTGTCTGTATACACGTAAGCGCTATACCACGGTCAATACCAGCAGGTTGGAGACAAGAAGGTCAGGGATGGAACAAAAGAACAAAAAATGTTCCCCGATGTTTCTCACCCCTTTCACTCTCTCTGGTTTCCTCAAGGGATGTCTGGAATCTGCCTCGAGGGAGAGAAAGATCTAGCTGCATTACTCACCCCATGACCCCATAACCTCAGTCCCTTACAAAGACCAAGTGTCCTTTAAGAGAATGATGAATGGCCGCTAAAGTATGGCTGTTTACTTGTGATTTATAAGGAGGTGGTAATATTTGCACTGCTCTTCCATGCTAAAAAGACCAGCCATAACCAAACAAAGGCCATTATTTTGCTGGTTTAAGATTTCCCAGCCTAGTCAAGCTGGTTTTCAGTTGGTCGAGTTCATGTTTAGCTGAGAAGCCCGTGACTTCTCTGGAACCATGAAATTAGACCAACCTGACCGGCGGTCTTGTAGTCAAGGCCAGCTCATTCAAGTCCAAGTCCAAGCCAAGATCTGAGTAGGTTGAGTCTGAGTCAAGACCAAGATCAAAAAGGATCTAAATGATCCCGACAATGGATATATGCTTTCCTTTGGTGTAAATTAATCTGAGTTTCATGTCAGTGTCACAGGAACCTCTGGGACGCAGTGCGCTCATAATCATACACTGTTCGTTCGTTGGCCAGAGGAGAACTTTCTCCATTCTGTCACCTGATGGAGTTTTGGTTACCTTGGATTTTGGCCTGCTTAGTTGGAGACATTTAATATTCAACAATAATATTGATCTGCCTTACTTAAGGTGGACGATGATGCAATTTTCTTCTAGAAACAAACTTTGTTGTATTATTTTCATGTTATCACTGTGAAGCTGCTTTGATACAATCTGTATTGTAAAAAGCTATATATAAATAAAGGTGACTTGACTTTGCTCCAGTCCAGAGACACAATTGAACAGAATGGATCATATGCGTGAGTCGACACCGACCACAAAATGTGTTCGTAGTGTTGTAATACTTGAGACCGGACTTGGTCTCGAATCCAAGACCAAACCACACTATTTACTGGTTCAAGATGTTTTTGCAGGAGGTTTGAACGATGGATTCTTTACGTTGATGTTCACAATTTTTAGAAACACCCAATTCCCAACCAGAGGTATGTGTGCACCAGTGGGTACTTGGATTTTTTTTTTGGTTTTGCTTTGTTAGACCTAAATGGAGCTATAAAATAACAGATTTCTGTAACGGCTTCAGTTTGAGAGCAAGTCTCTTGAAGAGGTTTTTTTTTTTTTTACCCACAGCATTGGTTAATTTTGGTTTGAAATCAGTGTATATTTGTAACAAAGGACATTGTGTTTATATAAATATGAAATATTAAAAAGCCACATGATATACATTTATGGATTGGTGTCAATTAAGAGGTACTAAAGCCTCACTGATTGGGCTGTAGGGGCACAAAAAAGCTTTAGAAACACCGTTCTACTACTTCCATTCTTCGTCATTCTGACGTACTAATTAGTTTTCTGCCTGAAGGCCAATCCATCATAGTCTGTTGATGCAGAGCAGAATGAGATATTCATGATCTATTCTGTGTGACTTGTGTTAGCCTGTAATAACTCATATCTTCAACTTTCATGTGTCAGCATTTTGCACTGAAGTTTTATAATTCCTACAGGCAAGAATCTCACCTAACCGTAGAACTCAACAGGCTGCCCCTGGGCAAAGAAGAGCAGTGGAAAAGTACAACTCCAGAGAGATTTGATCTAGGTCAAAGACTATTACATAACCCACTGACAGGTTCGAACAATGGCATTCATAGTTCCCCTTAGATGACTGGCCTCAAAACAGTTACTTTGTGATGAACTGAATGTTACTCCTCTCTTTCTTCTTTCTTGCATTCTTGCACATTTTGACATTTGCAAACGCTAGTCTGTGTTCTTGTCAAAATCAAAATTTCAACCAAGTGCTTTTGTAGGAGTTTGGCTTTTTTATTATAGTGGATAATGGTTAGTAAAAACTGTTGTAATGTTTGGGAATAACTAGCAATACTAACAAACTACATTTTTCTGTAGCGTGGTATGACAGTAGCTGATATGTTATTGTGCCACATTTATCTCACCCGATCACATCCGATAGTATTAAATTAGTCGTTAGCATTAGCTTATAGCTTGAGAAGTTACAGTCTCAAAGTAGCTTGACATGACAGCAGCTGAGTTGTATAAAATATAGCTTAGCTTTTACAGCAACAAACATCTTAGCATTAGCTTATAGTTAACATTATCTTATAACTTGAAGTTAGTTTCAAGTGTAACACTTAAGTTCCGATGAAGATGAAGTAACACAAGGTTTAATAGATAAATCCAACTAGACACCCAACATGCAACACAGTGTGCTAGTGCACAGACAATACCCGACAAGGAGTGCTTCTTCTTCTTCTTCTTGTTCTTCTTGTTCTTGTTCTTCTTCTTCTTCTTCTTCGGAATCTGAACACAGACGTGACATGGCAACAAACTAAAATTCAACAATAACAACATAACGGTGACACAAAGTAGCTTCGACATGACAGCAGATTGGTTGTATTTAAATAGTCTAGCTTTTACAGCATCAAGCAACTTAGCATTAGCTTAACTTGTAGTTAGCATTAGCTTATAACTAGATGTTACAGTTTCAAAGTAGCTTTCATGAGCTGTGTTGTGTTAAAAACAGACAAGCTATGTAGCCTACTTTTTACCAATGAGTAGCAATGTAGCGTAGATGTAGGCCGTCTATAGATGTTTTTGTACCACACATATAGGCTATCATTCGATTGTAGGATATTGCCCCATTTACAGCTTCATTGTACTTCGCATTAGTTCTTGAGAAGTTACAGTTTAAAGTAGTTTTCTCAATAGCTACTGATGCGAGGTAAAATAAATAAAATATATATATATATATATTTTTAAGGATTAAGAAGTTTAGAGGCAAGAAAAACAAACAAGACGGCGTGATAATGTTGATAAAGCCAGTATTAACCAAACAAATGGGATTGAAAGCATACTTCTTGACTTTGGCGTAGTCAGAGCCCAAGGCATTTGTTTGGACAGCAGTGCTCTGTGGGTGGTGACAGTCTATCTTATGAAGACTATTGAAACCAGATTTTGGGGTCTGTTCTCTATAACCTGACATCACCTTGTTCTCCCCCAGTGCTACATTTTTTTTAATAAAGGGGTGTGTAGCCTTATATTAGAGAATTTGAAACATAAAGGGAGTGCAATATTGACTCCACCCTAGTTGAAGCGCATGTCAAGACATCTGCTAAATGAGTAATAGGGCATGCTATAATTTTATGTACTAATGCACACAAATTTACAATCACATAAAATGTGGGTTGTTTCACAAGCTTTGATGCTTTCTAAAGTGAGTTTTGGAAAATTATAGTAAAAAGCAGCTGACAAATGTTAAATTCAATTATATTTCCATTGTGAGTGTGTTGCACTGAGTTGATAGGAGCCGCTCAGTCAGCGCATGTGTTTTGTCATGTTCCTGACTCATACGTCCTGCGGAGAGGTTTGTCAGTGCTGAGGTGAAGGTCACGCTCTTGGAGGCCAAAGGTTAAAGGAGAAACCATACTAGTACAGGCTTTAAACTTAAGGACAGATAAAGGTGGATACTTTTTACAGTCTACCTTCGATGTGAGCTGGTTTTGTTCACTGAAGACCACCTATCGCACTTTAGACAGCTGGAGTTGAGCACCTCATCAGTTGTGGTGAAGCCTGATGGTGAGAATCTGTAAAAGCACATTCTTTTTACTCATCTTCATGTCATTCCAAACCGTATGATTTCTTTCTTCTGTGGAAAACAAAAGAAGATATGTCAGGCTGGTCTTTGCCATACATTGAAAATATATAATGACTTTGTGATGTCAAATTACTATAAAGAAAACAGCAGACATGTTAAAACTTAGACATCATAGACAATATGACTGATTAAGTCTCATACACCTTACTGCACGTGGACATTGCAGGATTGCAAGTGGGACATTTAGTTCCTGGTAACTCCTAAATTATTATAAACAAAGCCAGACCACACCAGTCTTGCACATTCCAGGACATTGTGATCAGACAACACGTTCTTCCTGCTTCCGGCATGTTTGTAGATGACACATGCAAGATCAACGATGGGAAACTTGACCTGGGCCTTTAAACAGAGAGCTGTAGTGCAAGTGATCATGGATGTTGTTCCTGCTGTTCTCAGTCCACCTTCCATTCTCTCAACCACACAATCTCGTTCTCTTTCTCTTGTTCTTCCTTCTCGGGTATATGTTTGACAAATAAGTCCCAGTTTTGAGATTTGCAACATGCTTTTTAAAAATACATCTCAGAATACAGACTTCCAAGAGAGTTTGTTTGCGCTTTTTATAGCTTAGAGAGAGAAGGGAAACACTAAAACTGAGCAGCGCTACTTTTGGGTCTCTGATCATGAGGAGTAGGTCGCAAAAGCGGCCGAGCAGTGGTCATTACCGCATTCAAAACACATGCCACCGGATCTTTAGGCTTTACAGTGTCACAGCACGTATTACATTGGAAAATAGCCTGTAAGAGCCTACCTGCCCATTAGGAGGAATGCGGGAGGTTTTGCACCAAAGAGCGCCGAGGCTCGGAGTCTATCATTTACTGCTGACTGAAGCCATACAGCAGCCCTCTTAAAGTTACAAAAATGTGCCGGGAGCAGAAAATACCACAAATATGTGTGGCAGTGAGCAGGTTTATTCTTTGAGAGAGATTTAAGGAAAAGAGTCGACTACGCCACCCTGGTCGCTAAGCCAGGGAAGTCTCCTAATAAGGACACAGGTTCGATTTTCCCTCTTTACACAGAGACAGAGACGTGGGTATACGAAAATACAAAAATATTCTTTATTGATCAAAGGTAAAATATTAAAAATGTACGGCCATTGGGATCAATCATCACTCCACACACACAAACAAACACAAACACACACACACACACACACACACACACACACACACACACACACACACACACACACACACACACACACACACACACACACACACTAACAATACGGGCTTATCAGGGCTTGTGATTCCCAGAAGCAGGATGAGCTAGTGCCAAACGTCGCCAGCAATGGTCGAGAAGCACCACCACACGTGCACTACACTGCACACTCACACTCACATCAACCAAGACCAAACGCGGTAGTTTGTAGATCACACACTGTGCATCAGGACCCACCACCCAATGGAGCAACTAGCTCTCCTGCTCCGGGTTCACAATGCCTACAAGACAAGAAAAATAAACAAAAAAATGAAAATGGTTTACATGAATAGTGGTTTACAAGACACCACATACAAAATACCCAATATCACAAAACAAAAATATGATCCACTCAACTCTGCAGTTATTGGTTTCAGTAGGGTTTTCAATAAATTTGGTTTAGTCACCAACCTGTCCCAACTTCACAGGCCGGTTAACACTCACAACCCCCTCTTTCCTCTGACAGGCTGAGGATCACTCACAAAAATAATTAATCAAAAGTAAATCTTATTCATAACACACAAAAAAAGAATATAAGGGCAAACCCAAAAGAATAACAAAAGAAATTGAAACCAAACAAATTAAATAAATTTACATCACAATAATAAAGCAAACTCAATCGAAAATATATTGACAAAAGCTACATCAACAATGCTGGGCGTGCTCACATGAGTGCCACGGCCAGCAGAGCATTAAACCAAACCAATAAACAAAAAGTAAAGATATTAGGAACAAAACAGCAGCAATGGAAGTCCCAATCCGAGCAGCAGTCTTCACGTACTCTTATAACTGGCAGATTCATTCACCTGCAAAATCCCGAATGTAAACTAAAATATGCGCAGTAGCCTAGTATTTGAGCAGACTCATCTTTAAGCTACTATACAGTGACCACACATACCAACAGGCGGAGATCGCGTCATTCGTCCGGCAGCAACAGATTGAGAACACAATTATGACCAGGGCGAGCTGAAATACACAGATAACCCCATGATTATACATTACTTAAAATAAATACGGCCACAGGAGCCAGAAAGAGACCTACCAGAAAGCCAAACAGCAATACAGCAGGAACTATTATTGTAGTAGTATGACGTGCGTTTGTATCCGGCAAACGGCGCGCGTTCACCAATCAATATAAACGCTCGGCCCAACTTGCGCTTATCCACGAGCCGCACAGCACCTAAGAGTTACATCGTTAACCGCTTAAAGTCCGGTAGATTTGAACAATAATCCCAAACGGCCGTTACACTCACCTCCAGCCAGCGCACCAGACCAACAGCAGAAAATGACGCGCTAGACAACACGCAGCACCTTGACACCATGTGCGGTAACAAAAACAGCCATCTTAATATACCCAGGTGAAATGAGACGCTGATTACCCACGGGCCTCTAGGGCGGAGTCAACACCTGCAAACAGGATGCCACCCAACAGCAGCACTTCACTACATATGCAATAAGGGTGTTTGTGTGTTCTGCAAAGAACAGTTTTTTTTTTGTGTGCCTTTTTTTGTAACCAATGGGGTTTTTTAAATGAGGAAAACCTGATCCCTAAAGCTAAGCCTTATAGTAAATTATTCAACATCTACAAATAGATCAAAATCATTGGCCCATTATTAATTCAGTGAATTTAAATGTAGTCAAATTGAGTGTTGTACAGCAGACAGAGATATCTTTGCAGAGATGTTTTAGGATTTTGTAAAACTTCAGGGGATATATGTTGAGGGAAATGTCTCATGAGCTGTTTCTGCATCATATTTCAGCCCATAATCAAAAGAAAGGAACATTTAGGTTCTATAGGAATATTATTATTATTATAGTAGCAGTAGTTGAAGTAGTGTTTGCAATGACATAAAGATGAATATAATTTCTGTAATATTAATCAAAATGAATATAAAATACTATGGTATTACTATTGTTACAGTTATAAGAAAACATTTTCACAAGGAAAATTAACATTATTATGCAAAACAAACAAACAAAAAAACTGTAATGTCTGCCATCATCCCCCAGGTGTTGAGCTCAGGTGAGACCGAGACAGCACACGTTTCTGTGTTTAAAGAGACACCCAGTGGCCCAGACCAGCGTGAAATAATCACAGAGTATAATCATAGTCGGTTTTGTCTTAACTGAACGCAAACTGTCGAGAAAGACAACGCATGCGTAACATTGTCAGTATATTGGATCCGTGCATTAGCTCTTAATGTGACGGCAGCCTAATAAAAATGATGCTGAGTATGTATCTTTGCTCTATTGTATTTAGGTGTGCTATTGTTTGTAGTTTGATTATTTATTCATATTTTCTTTCTTTTTATTTGAAAGTAGTCTTTCTTTCCCCAGAAGCACATACAGAACCATGAATCTAAAACCGTGATACAAACCATATGATTAAAGATGAAATATGGCATGGACATTAATAAGTAGTATGCATCGGTTCCAACCATATGGAATTGTTTTCCTCACACATGCAATGTTGCACCAATGGTAAGCAACTTTTTTTAATTATCATTATTACATACAGTATTTATGCACAAACCAGTATGAGACATTCCTGGTCCATCAGAGAAGAATATAGTTTCCTTTGTGGCCAGTGGAAAAACAAATAAGTGTTTAATTGTGTTTCCGCATTGCTCTCGGGTAGAAGCAATAAAGAATGTACATTGCACGTGAGGTTGGGTAGAGCATACATTAACACATCTCTCTTTATTATATAAAGTAGCATTCATGTCTCTGATGTGTGGAAGCTTTCAAATATAAGTGACAGTTGAAGCATGACCTTACCTTTGAAACTCATTTCCTTTCATATGTGAGCTGCAAAATAGATATTATTAAAGTTGCTGTGGTGATTCAATTTCTTGCGGATCCCACCCCACCCCCAGCATTCATTTTATCTTCTCAACAAATGCACAGAATATTTGGAGTTCCCTCTATGAGGATGTGTTCATTCATACAGTTCTAGATAAACACAGATTAGACAATAGCTTTGCTCTGTTTCAAAACCTATTGACCTGCCTATCCATAGACAGCATTTTTAAGGCAACATAGATGCACTCCAGACGCAAAGGTTGCTCCAAAGCTTAGGGAAGGTATCATCTTCACAGCTGAAAATGAGAGAAATGCTGATTGTTATATTTCATTCAATACCTAAAAGTCTATTTTACCCAATATTTAACTGTCTTATGTGTTTTATTAGAAGTATTATGTCTTCAGCCATTAACCAGTTTGTATCAGTTTCACATAGCACTATGTAAAGTCACTCACTCCTGAGGTTCTGGTTCAATAGAAGGTTGTTGTCATGCTGGCATTAGACAGTCAGACAGTTCACTATGTTTTGGAGAAGAGCTTTTAAGTTCCTCAGGGTTCATTTATGGGTCTCTGGGTCTGTACATTTGCTTCCAGGCAGAAATGATGTCACTAATGCCTATTTACAATCCAAACATGAGGGAATTTCCATCTTGGACTGGTGTTTCTATTAAAAATAGAAAACTGTCTCGGGTAAAGTGATGCTTGATAGGCTGACTTCACAAAAAAACCCTCAACGGAGCAGGTCACCTAGAGATTCAGATTCTGTCATCATTTACTCACCTCCAAGTGTTGGGCTAATATTATTCCTTTACTTATTATTTCCTGGCAACAGTAGTCGTTACAATACTAGTTTTATTACATTTCCATTAAACACCACAGAAGTGGTAATTGCATATTTTCTCCTCAAAATTCTGTCTTCGCATATCTGTCTCTTTGTGAATGTTAGGCTACGTTGAATTTTTTTATTTCATATTTTTTTTTTAGACGGAATCATAATTTTGATACATTTCCCCATGAATTAAGCAAGCTCGCTGTGTTTTCATGTCCACAATCACTGTTATGACTAAGGATACATTTACACGGAAACTATGTACTAAAAACTGATTTTCCCGTTGTTGTTTTTTTCACATACAGAAGCCAACGCTGTCAAAACAATCCAGATTATAGTGTAATTACTGAGTAATATTAAAATATTATTAACTAATGGAAAATACTGTATAACGTTAGGGTTAGTTATGTGTAATTATCCAGTTATTACTATAGTAAGTACATGTAATGTGTATAATAATATGTGTATAATCACTTTAAATAATAATAAAGTGTCACCATAAATAATTGCAGATGTTATTGTTGTGTAAAGCTCCAAAAATGAAAAAAGCTATTATTGAAATAAGTTTTACAGTAAAATACTATTGAAGTCTTTCTGCTTAAAAAATGTAATACTTAAAGGGATAGTTCACTTTAAAATGAAAATTCTGTCATATACTCACCCTCAAGTTGTTTCAAACCTGTATTAATGTCTTTCTTCTGCTGAACACAAAGATATATTGAAAAAGTCGGTAACCAAACAGTTAACTGGTTCCATTGACTTCCATACTAGGAAAAAAAAATACTATGGAAGTCAATGGGACCAGTTAACTGTTTGGTTACCGACTTTTTCAATATATCTTTGTGTTCAGCAGAAGAAAGAAATTCATACAGGTTTGAAACAACTTGACATTTGAAACAACATAACAGAATTTTCATTTTAAAGTGAACTATCCCTTTAACTCAATGTGTTGCTTGTCGTTTCTTTGTAAACATTTGTGAAATTGTTCCAAAGTAAATCTCTCTATCAGAGTATATTTAAAGTCTTCTAAAGCAGTACAATAGCTTTGTGCAAATAACAAACTTAAACTGAAGTAATGCTCTGAAAATATAGCATGCACTTGTTTTATTTTCTAAACATGCAACGATAACTAATGATATTCGACAGTATGGACGTCAAATATGTTATTACACATTTCTGGTGCGCCATGTTTAAATAAGAACTACAATGGAGAGGGAAATGTAGTCTTTGCCTCACACAAACCTTTCAAAGTTTTCAGAAGTCATACAGATTATCTAGTATCACAATATAATGATTATTAACTGCTAATTGTTATGTTGGAACCTGAAAGTTTTGAGGTTTGAGTCAATAAAAATGGATTTATTTTGCACTATTGAATTGTGTTATTGTGAGTAATATCTAAAAGTGGCAGGAATTAGGAGGAGTGCTCCTGACTGGTTGAGTGGAGACTGTTGGTTTAGCTTGAGTACAGAATGCCATCTTGATAATCGTCCAGTTCAGCAGCCTCGCAGAAATGTGTGTGAGATTCAGAAGTCTGTCTGTTCCTTCCAGTCTCTCTCTTCCTTTCTTCCCCAGTCCCGTTCCTCCGCTCATGTCTGCCATTCCGTGGCCATCTGCCATGTTGGATGGATGCCTTGAGACAAATAACTGAAGTGTGACTGGGGAAGTACAGCGCTGCTTGAAATCCTTTTTCAACAGCAGTTCTTGGATTGATTCTGGGCCTACTGTGAACCAAAGCCCTGTATCATAACAAATTATGTATTCCAGCCTCAAATTCAAATCGCATGCTCGCCGCCGTTCCTGAAGGACTTTGAGTTTAGCTGATTTTTGGCAGTTAGTTTCATTTTTTTTTCTTCCTTTGCCTGGCTTGAACAGCTAGTGCTGCGATTTAGCATTCGACGGCAAACTAGATGATTTCATAAACACGAGAACCGTTAGCAGGGAAACCTCAAACCAGGAATGCCGAAAGTCTGAGCATGTGACTGTGCAAATGCGAAAGGGAATCCCGAGATTTCCCCTCCGTCTTACTGTAATCGTGAGCGGCGGAAAAACACAAAGGTCTCCATGGTGATGTGTGTTTATGACAAAACACCCGTCCAGAAATGACAGTCTCATTCACTAATGTCTATTTATAAGAGCTTGAGGAAGGAACATGTGTGTGTGAGTGGGCAGTGCTGTGGAAAGCATTGCTCACACTCCGTCCACCGCTGCTCATATTGGCGATGCAAAAAAAGAGAAACGGACGTTGTAGCAGCGTGCTGAAATCACCATGGCAACTTTGTCAAAGCAAATAATTGTCTGTTGTTTAAACAAACAGGGCTTCCTCATCATGTGTGATTCCCCTTTTCTTCCTTTTCTTCTTTGTCAGCTCTTGAACCAGTGTTATTTTAGTATTTTCTATGTACTATAGTTCTTATTCATATTTTGAATGAGCTTCTATTTTTTTTATTTCAGTTTTCATTTGAACGTCAGTTTTACTTTTAGTAATTTTTCTTTTGTAGGCTATATTTCTATTTAGGTGTAATTTTTTTATTTCAGTTTAAGATGTTATTTGTTTCCATTTTCCTGTTTAAATGTCATTGAAAACACTTTAAGTCGTAGAAAAGTAGAAATGTCTTAAAACAGGTTTATAACAACACCACTTTATATTGTGTTTTGCAAGCTGCACTTATATTTTCTAAAAAATAAAAATGTTCTTTTATTTTAATATTTGCAAAGCATTTATTTATACAGTAAATATAAGAATTATCAAAATCATCTGGATATAGTTTCTAGAAATGCAACCTTTAAATAATGATAATAAGTGTAGAAAATTTTTTATTTTATATATACATTTTTCTTTTTTAAATGATTACTATTTTGCAACCAAACATTTAGTTTCATTACATAATTTCATAAAGAAAAATTGGGACACTGAAATACTTTTTTAATACACAGTATTATATACTATAATAATATTTATTTGTATTTTGAATTTTGTTTTTATATTGTAGAAAGTTTATTAGTTTAAATTAAGTTTGTGGATTTGTAATTGCATTTTTTTTTTCTATTTGGCTGCAATTTGTTTGTATTGCCATTTTAGTTTCCGTAACTTTAGTATAACTTAAAAATACTTATTTAGCATTTAATCACTTTAAATGGTTAAACTGTTTCCCTTTGAAAGTAATTGAAAGTCTTCACAGTTCAAAGGAAACTATGTGTCAGAAAAGTTTGTGTTCTTTTCTGAGTTTATCTCCATGGAGACACCAGTGTCCCTGAGTCCAGATGACACACACACACACACACACACACACACACACACACACACACACACACACACACACACACACACACACACACACACACACACACACACACACACACACACACACACACACACACACACACACACACAGTCACATTCACTTCTGTTTTCACTGCTAAAGAAAATCAGTAAGAGAACCGTCTGTCACAGTAAGAGAAAAGGAAAGCTCTCATTTACACTCAGATTTAACGATCTGTAGAGTCTCATTGCCGAGCTGACAGAAACTGTGCTGCGACCTCTCTCTCTTCTGCCAGCCATTTACAGAAAGTTAAAAATGCAGTATTGAAATAGCTTGACGAGACGTTTAGATTTTAGAAACCTCCTTGCGACTTCCTATGGCTGTTTAAAAAATAATGAGACTGAATAAAAAGGCACTCAAGTTAATAGCCTTGAAAAATTGTGCAGGAGTCATTTATCAGCCCTTCCAGGAAGCTCCATATGTTAGAGACGCTGCCACACCGAACATCCTTTATTATAACGGTCATATGCATTTGATAACTGTTGCCAGTGTGAACTTCAAAACTACTAATCATTCATGAAAAAGAAGTGATTTCTTTCTAATGTCACAGAAATAGTCAGCAGGTTTTTATCACTCAGAGGAATGCACTGTGTGTAAAAGAGGAGTTGACTCATGGCCTTGAACTTTTTATTTAACATTAAAACATTTGGTTAAAATATATAAACACACAAGGGATGGTGTACTAAACTTAGCATTTTCATGATATTTATATTTTTAATATATATATATATATATATATATATATTTTTTTTTTTATTCACTACAAAATAAATGAATTAATTTAGTTAAGAATAAAGTTACATATATATTTTTAGATTACTTTAGCATGCTATGTTGTAGGTTGGCGTGCACACACAAAAGAAGCACATTAACAATTTCATAGAATAAAAACATAATTTGTTAGACTTAATCCTCGATTACATAAGAGAAGCCAAGCCAACAGCAAACAACACTAAAGAAAGCTGTGTTTTTGAATGAAGCAGAAGACAGACACATGCGTTCACACACACCGCTCACTGGGGGCTCCGTGCCTGTGCAGTGAATCATCGGGGCAGGTCTGGGTTTGATTGGGCTGGGTTAGTCGGGGTTGTGTGTGTGTGTGTGTGTGTGTGTGTGGGAGGGACAGAGCAGGGATATCCCTCCATGGCTGCATGAGAATGAGTCATTCAAACCACTGCTTATAGACAGAACAGCGTGTCCTGTTCGCATTATCACAGGAAGTCCATTGCAGAACATAGCAATGCCTCACGATCACGCCACTCACACAAATATGCACACATGCAACCGCACACGTACACAAAGACGTTTCTCAACCAGTGACAATGCAGACCACAATAAACAAACATAGACTCATTGGACTCCAAAAGCATAACTACACAACTCACTGCAGTGTCCAGCTGAAATGAACATAGTGGCAGTACAACATCAACAACTTGTATTCCTTTTCACACAAATTACATTATAGGGGCAGATTATCAGTTAATAAAGACTTATTTAGGCCTACATGTGGTTTCTTCCTAAATACTGTTTTATGACTGTAAAACACCTTTACCAGATTGCATGACTTTTAAAGGAATACATTTTGTTTGGATCACATAACCAGCTCCATATGTATGGATTTTCAGACATAGTAAACGTGCTGGGTTGCTCCCCTGGTATACAGCATTGAACGCGTGTGATAGTGAAACATGAAACTTGATAAAAGAGCTCAAAGACTTGTAGAATAGAGGATGGATACCCGGTCATATTAGCGCGATAAGGCATTGAACATTTTAAATTTAAAACAGCTTATTATGTAGGTAGCCAATGTGCCTGATGCTTTCACTTGATGCAAACGTTCGTTTTTGTGATTAAAATACATGTAAAATATTACCATAACATCTGTCTTCCTGTGTGCGGAAATTTGTTTATGTAGCCGTGACAACGAAACACGTGCATGCGCGCCTGTGTTAAGTGCGCTTGTTGCTCCGTGCGCTGATGCGCTTATCCTGTCGACATTTCCGAATGCCTTCTTACAGTTGCTTAATAAAAGCGGGCTTTCCACACAAACAAACGTACAGGTGACATTAGTATGATAAAAAAATGGGATTTTAACTGTCGGTCTCGGGTCGGGCTCGGACGTAAATATCTTTATGCCTGTGGGGTTTGGGTCGGTCGGGTTCGGTTACTGCTCTGTCTGACGTGTGCCGGGCTCGGACTGAAAAATTCGGCCCGATCCGCACTCTATTGTAGAAACAAGCTAAAAGGGCATGGTTACTTCAGGAAATGTGTGACTATACATATCACATCATGTAAATAGGAAAATGTTGGTGTTATTTTGTCACTTATTAGGAGCAGAATGTAAGCTGGAGCCGTTTACCTCCAGTCTTTGTGCTAAGTTAGGCTAGCTGTGGATGCATAAACAGTTACGGCACGAAGGGAGATGAAAAGGGTTTGTATGGACTTATCTAACTCTGGGGGATACCGTGAATAAGCTAAAGTCCCCAAAAAGTCGGCGTGTTCCTTTAAATGAAAATTCTGTCATCATATACTCACCCACAAGTTGTTTCAAACCTGTATTCATTTCTTTCTTCTGCTGAACACAAAGGAAGATATTTTGAAGAATATCCGTAACCACACAGTTAACTGGTCCCATTGACTTCCATAGTAGGAAAAAAAATACTATGGAAGTCAATGGGACCAGTTAACTGTTTGGTTACTGACATTTTTCAAAATATCTTCCTTTGTGTTCAGCAGAAGAAATAAATTAATACAGGTTTGAAACAACTTGAGGGTGAGTATATGATGACAGACTTTTCATTTTAAAGTGAACTATCCCTTTAAAACAGGACACACTTTTAGTGCCACTTCCTGGAATTTTTTCTTTGAATGTGATGTGACATGCACAAGGAGCAATTTTGCAGAAATGTCACCACAGGCCTATCTTTTTTTTTTTTTTTTACTTTTTCTGAATAAACTGTGTGCTATGGTGTATACAGTTGCTTAGATGTTGTGGGTTTTTAATGTGGTTGCTAGTCAGTGGTTGCTAACTATTATTAGCCTCAAGTCTCCAGACCCTAGACACAGCCTTTCTCTCTATCACTCAATTGTTTCATCCACAAGGCGAAATGTGTCCAGTCACTTATAAAACTCCAAAACAACACAATATGAAGGTTCATTCTTGTCTCCAAATGGAAAACAAAAGTAGAGACACTTGCCTTAAAGACCTCGAAGGCAAGTTAAGGTGACAATCTTGCTAAATATAACCAATGTACAGTATATTGGAGCAACGTAATGTCTTAATTTTCCTCAGTAATGTTGGATTAGCTTTTGTGGAACTTAAACAACACAAACAAACCCAGAGCTTGCCAGTGCGTAATGAGAAACATCTGTGCCTGTCCGGCATGGCTAGAGGTCTCAGATTTAAGCATTATGTTAGTCCACAGTTTCCAATGACCCCCCTCAGCTTGTACATCTATCCCACACAGATTTTATGCAACTCCTTTTGAAGTCAGGAAGAGGAACAATTGCAGATCTGTAAAGAATGAAACTTTTGTTGTAACAGCGTGCTTATGAAACGCAAGCCGAAAACACTCGTAAAGTTTTAATGAACTTAATGGAAGACTAATGAAAACAGGGCTTTTGAGGTGAGGCAGAACAGGGCGATGAGTTCAAATCCAAGACTGTGCTGAATACTGAACAATAAATGCCGTCTTGGCTGTGTCTCAATTAATTGTGCAAACAGCAGGGATTAGACACAGATATACCAATACACCCAAACTAAACGATTCCATTGCTCACACTGCCCACCCTCAAACCCTCCTCCCGACTCCAGCATTCAACTCAAGGCCTGATGTCGGTATTTACTCATACTTTCCAGGGGTCACCGAGTCGCCACTCATGGCTGATGGGAATGTGTTGTTTTCTTCTGTTTTGATTGGCTGCAGTGTTCATGGGAAAGGGCCACTTGTCCTCTGAGGTTTCCCTTCTTCCAGCCAACCGGAGTGGAGTTTCTGACTCGATAGGACTTCCGCATTTGTAACCCCTTATACGCTAAAGTGGAAACGCATCCATATCCTCCCGCTAGAATGTGACCTGAGAGAATCCATTCATGGGAATGGACCAGAATGCAATCAAACAAATAATTTGATTTTATATCATTTTTCAACTTTTACACAAACTGTAATGTTGACTGTATTTGTCAAGTGAAGTCATTCAACCCTGTTACTAAAGTTACTGTAATACAATTTATACAATTATTTAATTATAAGTGAACCAATAACTAAAAACAACGATTTGGTCCTAAAAAGCCCCCACTCTAAAACATGCTGGGTTGTTTTAACCCAATTTTGGGTCAAATATGGACAAACCCAAACGTTGGATCAAAAATGCAATTAAAAAATGTAACCCAATGGCTGGGTTTGTCCATATTTGACCCAAAATTGGGTTAAAACAACAAAGCATTTTTTAAGAGTGTATAAGTGATTGATTTATTTAGGATAAATCTCCAATGCTGTTACTCAAGCGATTTAATTTTTTTTTTATAAAATGTATTTATTTTTATATAAGTTGTATTGCAATAAAATATGGAGTCACACATATCAATGTTCGTACACAAATAATTTGTCATATTTTACTCTATTTTCATGGACAGTGGCACATGAGTTGGTCTATATAAGTTTGTCATTAAATGTTTCAGTAGAAATAATCTGAATTCTGGAATTCCATTTCTGGAAATGGAATGGAAATACTAAAAACCTTTGCAAGTTAAAAGATGCCTGTAAAAAAAAAAAAAAAGAAGCAAAGCTACAAGATCAAAATATTCAAAAACAAAGGGATTTTACATATTCGTCTGAATGAGGAATTACTCTGAGGACTTGGTTTATTTGCAGCCTTCTTCTCGCTAAAGGCAAATATTAATAGCTATTTGAGCATATAGTGCATTGTACAAATTGTCTCGTGCAACAAGCTTTGGAATATAACAAGACCAGTACTAACCAAGAACGTTTCTAAACTGATTACACAAATGGCTTAAAATGGAATTCATTTTAGAACTGTTCATATCATTTTTGTTAATAATATATAAAATATGCAATGAAAATTCTTCCGATAAAAATCTGTCAAGTAAAAGCTTGCACCATGTTTCACCATGTTAAAACATACATAGATTTTTCATATCTCAGGATATGCCTGAATTACCCATACTTCTCTGACCACATCAATGTCAGTAATGTCAAGCATATTATTTTATGAATAATGGCGTAATGGGCAACATCTGTTCCTTCAAATTAACATATTCAGTTCCATTCACTCACATTCAGATGTTTCTCTGTCCATTAATAATCAGATGAATAAATGCTAAATATTTGGACACAATAAATCTGCCCCGAAGAACTAATAACTGGATTTCAATAACAGAGCAAGAACACTGAAGCTGCAACTCAAAAGGGTTTCACAATCTGTCCTTCATTTATCCAGAGCATGTGTGATCTTTCAAACAACTCACCAGTCCAACAAACATTTATATTCCAGGGATGTAGAAAGATAAAAGGCATGTGAGCTGAAAAAACATGGCATTGCAAATGCATTCTTTTGTCTTTTAATAACATGGTACATGCTGCCAATCAAATCAACAAGTCTTCAGACACAAAGCTAAATGTACCATGGTGTATATATGAATGTATTTCAAGGCTGTTTAACAGAGCACTGCATGAGCATGCAAAAACTATAACAAAGTGCTTGCATGCTTGAGTTAACCACACCAACATGAAAACATGTCAAAGACTGGTATTCCCATGCTGGCGGGAAAGTCTAAATCGTGAGGTACCATTTTTAATGTTTTTAAAGTATCTTCTGTTCACAAAGGCTGCATTTATTTGATTAAAAAAAACAGTAATATTGTTAAATATTATGACAATTTGAAACAGCGGTTTTCTATGTGAATATATAGTAAAGTGTAATTTATTCCTGTGATCAAAGCTGAATTTTCAGCGTCATTACTCCAGTCTTCAGTGTCACATGATCCTTCAGAAATCAGTATAATATGTGGATTTGAAGCTCAAAAAAACATTCATTATTATTTACAATGTTGAAAAGAGTGGTGTAATTTTTTTCCAGGATTCTTTTATGAATAGAAAGTTCAAAAGAACAGCATTTATTTTAAATATAATATTTTGTAACCTTATAAATGTCTTTACTGTAACTTTTGATCAATTTAATTCAGCCTTGATGAATAAAAGTATTGATTTATTTTATATCTTTCCCCCGACTCCAAACATTTGAACGGTATAGTGTTTAATGTTTAAAAAGCTTTCAAATTCAGATAAATGCTTATCTTTTGAACTTTTTATTCATCAAAGAATCCTGAAATAAAAATGTAAATATCTTTTTTTTAACATAATAATGAGAAGTGTTTATTGAGCATCAAATCATCATTTTGGAGTGATTTCTGAAGAATCATGTGAGACTGGTGTAATGATGCAAATTTTTTTTTTAGCTTTGATCACAGGAATAAATTACACTTTACTATATTCACATAGAAAACCGCTGTTTCAAATTGTAATAATATTTCACAATATTTTTTTTTTTTTTTTTTTTTTTATCAAATAAATGCAGCCTTGGTGAGCAGAAGAGACTTAATTTAAAAACATTAAAAATCTTACCGATCCAAAGTGAAGATCTGGCACAATGAAACTAACAAATGTGTGCCTGAAAAGCTTATCCTAAAAAGCATCAATCATTGGCCTTGTCATATGCATTATGTTTGCTTAAAAAGTAAATTGTGTGAAAACTCCAGATGCAACATCAATAAAAAAAGCTGATTTACCACCACAGTTGAATTTTGTAGAGAGCGTACTAGGGAGGAAAAGTCTTTGACATAACACATCTGTTTTCAGACTAACCTCTCCGTCATATGTTTATCACTAATAGAGAGTGAGAGTGGTTGGACACTCCTCAAACGTTCTCCAGAGTTTCTTGAGACTTCTAGAAGCATTACTAGCACCATCTTCCTCAGCTGAAGACCACAGCATAGTTGAAGAATGAATAAGAAAGCAAACAGTGTTTGAAGGTAGTAAAAAGAAACATGAGTCACTTGTGAATCGGTGAGTCACTTTGAATCCTGCCAGCCTTTTCTTTTTGAACTCTCAGATTTCTATCCAAACCCAGGCTCATCATGTGTCAAGAATGAATCAGAGGATGGAGTCTGTGAAAACAATGGCACACCATTCCTGGTTACTGGACAGAGTAAATCAGCCATTGTAGATAGGAGTCCTTTCGGGGTGGTTGACCTAGTTGCAGCTTCAAACGACATGCCTATGGACCACCTACAGTCGAGTCAATGGCAAGAACTGCTGAAAATCTGCAGTCTCAATCTTATTGGCTGGTTTTATGCAGCTTCAAGGAGTCGGTACCAGTTCGACTAGGAACATCTGTGTTTATAAGGTACCAGGGGTGCGTTTCCCAAAGGCATCGTTAGCCAACTATGGTCGCAAGTTCCGTCGTTATCAGCATAGTTCAACGAGTTGGTGTTTCCCGATACCATCGTTCCAACAAACATTCGCAAACTGCATCGCAAAGTTGTGTGTTTGGAACGACAGCTCTCGACCTGTTGTTAGAAGCAGAGTTTCAGGTTTGCATGACATGTGGACTCAATAAATCCTTACCTTGAGCCAAATAAGTATGCTGACTTTCAGTAGAATCTATATAGTTTATTTAGAATACATACAAATGTCTTTTACGTCTTAGTTTGTCAAGAGATTTAAAGCGTCGTTTTTGAAGATTACGCATGTGTTAATGTGCTCTAGTACGTAAGAATGAGTCTATGATTGAATCTGGAAATAAAGCAAAATAACTGAGAAAAAATAGATATAGTCCTCAGATGCCAGGTCTGTAATTTTTAACAAAACAAAGCATTGATGAGATTTCAAACAGATTCATTAAAAGTAGTTATTACTCCACCACCTGAGTGACGTCATTAACCAACGTGGTTGAACGACCAATTTGCGACAATACAGTTGTGGGAAACAGTCTAGCTAGTTGATTTCTTCAACGATGCACCACACTATGGTAGTTAAGCAGCGAGTTACGTTGTTGTATGGGAAATCACCCCAGGTTGATAAATTACTGGATTTGCCAATGTTGGACAATTACACTCTTGCTGTCTGTCAGACGGTCTCTTCCTGTCTAAGTGGGTGGTTCTGTGCCAGAATAGGCTATGTGGACCAGACCAGTGTTTCCCAACCCTGTTCCCGGAGGCCCAAACTGTACACATTTTGGATATCTTTCTTATCTGGCCCACCACATTTAAGGTCTTGAATTGTCTACTAATGAGTGGATTCAGGTGTGTTTGATTAGGAGTTTGAAAATGTGTAATGTTGGGATGCCTCCAGGAACAGGGTTGGGAAACATTGGACCAGACTGCATGCCGATAGGACGGTCACAACCCTGCTTCTTGGTGTGGCCGTTTAGCCATTGCTAAGTTCCTATTCCAAATGCCTCGAGCAAGCAGTGATAAAGAACAGCTGCTCAAGGGTTGGGGCTCACGTTGTGGGACCATGGCTGGAACAGGAGGATGAGAGATGGAATTTAAGTAGGTGTAATGGATTCATCCCTGCATCCACTGTCCTTCCGACCCCCTCGCAATTCACAAACACCTCCCCCTTGTTCCTCACACTTTCGGGAGGTTTATTGACTGACATTTCAGGAAAGACGAGGGGGCCGTGTATTGTCAGTAACTGGAGTGGTGACAAATCACTTTATGGAAAGAGCAAACTGTTTACTGTGAAACCAGAGAGTCCCCTCACCCTACCGTAAGCCTGCAGGGCCCAGAACCGGACAGACCTTCACCTTATCCCGTATTGATTGGTCCTGCCTCCTCCCTCATGGGACGGATCATTTATTTTCAGGGTGATGTAAGTGGAACTGATTAGAACACGGGCTGATTGATTTGCTTACGCATGTGTCGTGGCACTCCGGAGACGATCAAGCCTGGCGGGAAAGGAGAACAATTACCTGATCTTTGCCCAGACCTCAGACAAGGGGCATTATCATCAGCGTCCTGGTGAGCATGAGTGTGCCACCGCATTTGGGAATGTGACAAAGAGTCTTGCGAGAAAAACACATGCAGCATTCATTTGCATTTTATTGTGTTTGCAAAAACTGCAGCTCTCAAAAACGAGGAGATAAATGATGGTGTGTCGCTTATAGTCCTCGCTCTCACTACGCTGCTCTGATTTATTCCGTTTGAGATTTCGACCTCAACGCAGGTGTGTGTGTGTGTGTGTGCTGCAAACGCCACTGACGTCCTTGTCTGAAGTAATTCTAATGAGCCCACTTCACTTGTGATTGACTCTTTTTCAGACAACAAAGTGATGTGTGTCCTTCTCTCGAACAATGATAAAAGGAGCAGGAGTCCTCAGAGAAGCCTGCCTAAAACGCATTTATCTTGTCACACGCGTCGTCCTATACTGCTGTACTCATAAACTCAACGCAGTGCTGCAAACGGTAATATCTTTTCTCACCGCTATTCTTGAAAAACTTTAAAATTGCTAGATTAACCTCAGTCACTTATTTCTATGCAATACATAGCTTGCATATATTGAGTGTATATTAAAGTATAAAGTAAAGATTAATTCCGTCGTTTGTTACAAACATGGGCAGAAAATCATGCAATTTCTTGAAGAGAGGAGATGTGTGCCATGACTCTAAACAAGCAGGCTTATGAATTTCACCTGGTGGATGATACAAGGAGTGAAAAATCTCATCCAGATGTATGATGCAACATTCACGGCCTGGCTCCAAGTGCTGAGGATTGAGGTGGAAATCAACCATACATGGAGACCAGAGTTTCATAAAGACTTGGAGTCTTTGGAGTCTTGTTGGACAGTGTACAGACGCCACATGTGGGGAGGCCCCTGCAAGGCAGCCCCACTCTTATCTAGAAACCAGAATATCATAAAGACTCGATAATGGGTTCCTCTGACATGGAGCTATCCAATCATTGCGTAATGCCTTAAATATTTTAAAAACTGCATATTTAAAGAAAACATCATACAGGTGAATGACAAATGCTTGTCCACAGCAAAAAAAAAAAAAAAAAAAAGTTTAAGACACATGCCAGGTACAATTTTACAATTTACATTCTCATTGGTTTCATTAGTTTTTTTTTGTTTTTTTTTAGGGGGGGGAGACTAAACTTTGATTTACTTTTCAACGAGAAATGTAATGTATTGACTAAAAATGTCATAGTGTAACCAATTAATTAATCAATTAATTCATTAATTTATTCATTCATGATATTTGCAACCAAACACATTTTTTTTTTTTTTTTTTTTTACAGAATTATCATTATCACACTCTAAAAAAATACTGGGTTGTTTCAACCCAATTTTGGGTCAAATATGGTCAAACCCAGCCGTTGGGTTATTTTTTTTAATTAAATTTTTAACCCAACGTTTGGGTTTGTCCATATTTGACCCACAATTGAGTTGAAACAACCCAGCATTTTTTAGAGTGTATTATTATTAAATATAATATTTAGTTAGTTTGTTTGTTTGCAAATATCATTAATCATTCATCCATAAACATATTTAAGTTAAGTTTTTAGGGAGTTGCACAACATGATATTTTACAACATGAACCGATCTTGCCTCATCATAAAAAAGTCAAATGATTTGCTATTTTTAAGAGACTAACTGACCTTGACACACAGTCACAAGGGTGCACAGAGATCCTCTATTTGAAATAACTTCCATTTTTTCCCCCTGCATGTTTAACAACATATTTTGTTCCCAATAAATAATGATAAATGATAATACAAAAATATGTAGCCTAAGCCTTTCTTTTCAAAAATTGCATTGTAATATAGCTTATTTTCTTCATTATGATATCAAGACAGTCAGATATCAAAATTTACTTCAATTAAAAAAATGACAGTTGTTATAAATAACAGGTTAATCATAGAGGTTTAACCATGTATTAACTTAATCAGAAATTCTGTATGCAATGTAATATATGTATAGATTTGGACTGAATTTGAAAAAAAAAAAAAAAAGTATGGACTTCAGCAAAGTCTACAGTATATTCAGTTGCTCTAGGGCATAGTCTATATATACAATAGGCTTATTATGCAATCTGTGCAATCCCCACACAGTCCCCCACAGATCCACATCCACCTTTAGTTAAAACTTTCCCTAAATGCCACAGTGATATTTTCACGCCAACTTCCTTCTCCAATGTTCTCCCACTCCTCACCAATGAACCTCATCTGCCTATTTCCCTACAGGAAACTAGCACTGTCGTGTGTGTGTGTGTGTGTGTGTGTGTGTGTGTGTGTGTGTGTGTGTGTGTGTGTGTGTGTGTGTGTGTGTGTGTGTGTGTGTGTGTGTGTGTGTGTGTGTGTGTGAGAGCACTGGTGTGTGGGGCCCCAAAACTCCCTTCTGCTCACATTCCAAATGGGTTAAGTAGAAAGACTGACACAAATAGCCCATCCTTCACGCACACAGACTGCGAGGAGATGGATTTTCCAGCGCTAAAGACTCATTCCTAATTCCTCCTCCAATTTTGTGTATCTGTCAAACAGCTTACTACAGCACATTTAAATGTCAGTCCAGTTGATGAGTCATAAGAAAGCTGCTTAATTACACGTAGACAAAATGTGTCTCTCTCACAAGTTTTTTTTTTCCCGCTAAACGTTTTTAAGTTTTCCGCTAAACGTTAACACCATAGCTCGTCTCCCTATCATTAGCTTAAGTCATTTATCCTAAATGCTGATATAGGGAATGGGGGAGGGGCTATAACCACCCACCCTTATGACTTATTCAGCATGATGTAGTGCTGTGTCACCATAATGGCTCCTGATGCCGTCTGTAACAGATGGGGGACTCGGAGTGTCCGGCCGGTAGATTAATAAGCAGGGCTTGTGTCAATCGATTGGGTGCCGGGTATTCAGGGTGTAAAACTGACCAGGAACAGGGCTGATGAAGAGGAAGTTGCCCATGTGACCAGATAGCAAATCCCTGCTAAGGTTCACACTGTCAAACGATGCACTTAGAGACCATTGAAGCGAGGTAGAATGTCTTTATCCTTCCTGTATTAGCCGTGATTTTAAGGTGAATGCTTTTATCTTACAGGCAACAAGCACCTGCTGGAGATCCGTGACAGGGAAATCACCGGGTATTGCTTTAACTCTGGGCAATTCCAAGTCTTTCAAACACTTTTATCACACAGTTTATTCGATTTGTCTACTAACAATGTCCAAAAGATTTTTTTTTTTTTTTACTGAACATTCATGAACAAATGTAATTTCCATCTCAAGTCATTTATTCTATGGTGGAAATGACAGATTTGACTTTTTTTCATTTTTTTTTGAAAAAAGGTATTTAAATAAAAAATATTATTAAAAAATATTTAAATTGTTCTGCAATTATTGCTTGATTGCAAACATTTCTTCACACATCATGTCTCATATTCCAATAGGGTCTTTACTGACATCATTGTTTTCAATGGTTTATTAGTGGAAAAAGTAGCACAGATACTTGTAATTTGTGTAATTTAAAAAAAAAAAAAAATATTATCTTATGATGGATTTTGATAGTGTAAAATTGAAAGTGTCTAGGAAAATGGTAAATTAATACAATATGTACTATTGTTGAAAAGTTACTATTGTTGGTCAGTATATTTTTTTCAAAGAAATTAACTAAGAAATTAAACAGTGGCCTGTAAGCACCAGCATTTTTGATAATGTTTTAACAGTGAACACAGAACTATGACTTTATAAACAAGGAGTGGTAATGCCCTGAACAGAAATGGTGAGTAATTCATTAGGAACTAAAAAAACTAATAGGGAACACAGGTAGACAGACAAACAGGAAACTCTAAACATCACAAAAAGGAACTAAACAGAACATTACCAGTGCATTTACATTGTTAAAAAAAAAAAGAACTTTGTTCAACGATCTTTGAACTTTCTATTCAACGAATCATGGTTTTCCCAAAAAATATTGAGTAAAAAACAGTTTTCAACATTGATAATAATAAGAAATATTTCTTGAGCAGCAAACCAGTATATTCGAACAATTTCTAAAGGGTCATGTGACACTAAAGACTGGAGTAATGATGCTGAAAATTCATTGTTTTTATCATCTTCAGTTTTCACTATTAAATAGTGCATGCATATTACTAGAATATTGGCTGTTTATTAGTATTTATAAAGCACGTATTAATGCCTTATTCGGCATAACCAGATTCTAACTACCTTACTAACTATTAATAAGCAGTAATTAGGAGTTTATTGAGGCGAAAGTCATAGTGAATAGTTAGTTAATAGTGACAATTGGACCCTAATCTAAAATGTGACGAAACATTATTAAAGTGGTGGTAAAATGGCATTTTCACAAGATGTAAAATAAATCTCTGATGTCCCCAGAGAGTGTGTGTGAAGTTTTAGCACAAAATACCCCACAGATATTTTTATATAGCATGTTAAAGTTGTCACTTTTTGAGTGTTTGCAAAAACGCACCGCTTTGTGTCTGGCCCTTTAAATGCAAATGAGCTGCTGCAGGGGCGGGGTTTCAAGAGCTGGTGTGTGTTAGCAGCTGCGATTACCTCACGCACACACACACTAAAATTACAGAAACTGTTCTGTCTTTAATGTTAAAACGGAGTCAGACAAAGATGGAGAGACTCAAGAAGAAGTGACAACATGTAGAAGCAACAGGACGTCTCTGAATGGTTAGTTGATGAATTTATGTTGCTGATGTTGAGGTAACTATCTTCAATTAGCATATTCTGTCATGGTAATCTATAAATCACTCGTATAGGAACTGTTTGAGATGCACACAGAGTGACTTTCTATTGCATGTGAAAAGATGGATGCTAAAGTTTGAGCTGACTCACAAATGTACTCGACTACAACAACTCTTCCTCTTCTCAACATGGACTGTGTTCCCGGGGGCGGGGCTTATGTAAATTTTAGGGTTGGTGATGTCACTAACCCCGGAGGAATGTCATGTAGTCCCTACCAGCCGTTTGTTGTAGTCCTTTTCTTTAAAAGCAAATCTCTTCCTTTGCTTTGAACTTTGAGTGTTGTATCTTTGCAGATGTTGTTTATGCTCAAACAGCAACATTACACACTAACTAAAGTTAGAAAAGTCAAATCATAACCACCTCTTTAAAGGGGTGGTTGAGTATGATTTGACTTTTCTAACTTTAGTTAGTGTGTAATGTTGCTGTTTGATCATAAACAACATCTGCAAAGATACAACACTCAAAGTTCAAAGCAAAGGAAGAGATTTGCTTTTAAAGAAAATGACTACAACAAACGGCTGGTAGGGACTACACAACATTCCTCCCGGGTTAGTGACATCAGCAACCCTAAAACGTACATAAGCCCCGCCCCCGGAACACAGTCCATGTTGAGAAGAGGAAGAGTTGTTGTAGTCGAGTACATTTGTGAGTCAGCTCAAACTTTAGTATTCATCTTTTCACATGCAATAGAAAGTCACTCTGTGTGCATCTCACAACAAATCCTATACAAGCAATTTATAGATTACCATGACAGAATGTCCTAATTGAAGATAGTTAACTCCACGTCAGCAACATAAATTCATCAACTAACCATTCAGAGACGTCCTGTTGCTTCTACATGTTGTCACTTCTTCTTAAGTCTCTCCATCATTGTCTAACTCCGATTTAACATTGAAGGCAGAACAATTTCTTTCAGTTTAGTGTATCTGTGTGAGGTAATCCCAGCTGCTAACACACACAAGCTCTTGAAAACCCGCCCTCTGCAGTAGCTCATTTGCATTTAAAGGGCCAGGCACAAAACGATGCGTTTTTGCAAACCCTCAAAAAGTGACAACTTTAACATGCTATATAAAATATCTGTGGGGTATTTTGTGCTAAAACTTCACACACACACACTCTGGAGACATCAGAGATTTATTTTACATCTCGTGAAAAGGGCATTTTACCACTCCTTTAATGATCATAACCTTTTCAGAGGTAGTGTGTGAATAAAACGCTTTGAAATGCATGGTAAAAAAAATCATACAACAAAAAGAAAGAAGGTAAAATGTGTTGGTTTTAAGATAACTCAACCCCTGTCACGCAAAAGAAACACAATCTTCCCTCAACAATGTGTGAAGAGGGCCTATTTCCAGGTCACTTTACTCTTAAGAGGGCATTCAGTTAATTTGATGCTGACCCAACTATGGTTAAAAAAGGCTCTTCGACTGTGGTGTGCTGCCACACACACACACACACACACACACACACACACACACACACACACGCACACTTCACCAATAAAACATGGACGACAAGAGAAGTCACCGGGAGCAAACCTTTTAAGGTGCCGGCTTGAACTCTTTCTCTCTGTCTCTTTATTTGGCTAAACTCCCAAATGATGACAAGCCAATTAACCTGCATCATTAGTTTGAGGGCCCTTTTAAACAGAACCACAAGGAGGGAGCTTAAGAAGGCTTTTGCATTATTGATCTAATGTCAGTGCCGGAAGGACTTTGTCATTGGGGAGAGGAAAGCCAGGATGGGGCGTATTACAGTAATGGCTATCTGCAGCATTTGAGAAGCTGCTCTCATTGTTAACCGCTAATGGACAGTTACATACCGTTTGCATGTTTGCTAATGCATTGCAGATTATCTGAGCCATTGTTTCTCCTCCCTTCCCCCCTCGCATCTGGAAGCAGGGGAACATGTAGTTAACTGAGCGCAGCAGTTACGCTAGCATAAATAAGAGTTTAATGTAGCAGTTCAAAACATTTGTTTACATACAGTATTAAAGGGTAACTGTTGCCAAAATTGAATCTAGGCTCTTTTTGTTTACCCGAGTTAAACTTTTGTGTAAAAGCATAATTAGAATGGAAACGCCACTTTTAAGAATGACCATATTTTCGTTTCAAAATAGGTCAAAATGCCTTTTGAATGGGAGTGCATGGGGCACTTCTATGATAGCACCAAAATCGCTGTTTTTAAAACACTAATGCGGCTCGACACAACATAAAACTGTGCTTGAAGTATCACCAGGGGCTCTATACATGAACTTGAGCATTGACTACATTGTTTGTGTACACAAAGTTTACTAAAAAGAAAGGTTTTGTACGACTCTGGAATTTTGTCAGTCAAAAGTAGTCGATCTCCGAATGCAACGTATCAGGGAGGAGAGTAAAGATGGAAAGCTCCTAAAGCTTAGTTCCATTTAAATTCATGGATAATTTGTTGTTTTGACGCCCGAGTTGAAAAATTTGAACCGCGTTAACCAATCAGGATCTCACAACTCCGAAAACGTCAGATCACATTTTTTTTAAATAGGCGCTATCTTTATAAATAAACCACAGATTTGAGCTTTAAACAACTACATTCTCGACTGAACAACTCTTAAAACTACATTTCGTGACACAAGAACAGTAGTATTTTTACATTTCGTGACACAATAACAGTAGTATTTTTACATTTCGTGACACAATAACAGTAGTATTTTTACATTTCGTGACACAAGAACAGTAGTATTTTTACATTTCGTGACACAAGAACAGTAGTATTTTTACATTTCGTGACACAAGAACAGTAGTATTTTTACATTTCGTGACACAATAACAGTAGTATTTTTACATTTCGTGACACAATAACAGTAGTATTTTTACATTTCGTGGCCTTTCTTGCAAACAGACAACCGCCTAGCACTTGCCCCTCCCACAAGAAGTAGATTTCGCCTTGGGCGCGCGTTCATTTCGCTTTGGACGCGCGAATGCATTCAAAATGTTCAAGCGTCAAACTAGACGCTATAGACCTAGGAGTGTTCCTCACTCCTAATTCAGCTTTGTGGTGGCTTTCATTTGCTTTCAACTCGTAAATATGATATTTCCTCATGAGTTGAAAACATCAACAGCAGATCATATGAAAACGTAAATGAGATTCATACAAACACACCACCAATTTTTACACATGTATTATAGATTTTAGACCCAAAGTATTATAATTAGCAATGACAAGAGCAAAGGAACCTGCCATTTTAAGCGATGACTGTGGGAGAAAATTAGCAGAATTGTGCGGACGGGATTTAAAATTGGTTGTATTCATATTTTAAATGCAGTAAGCAAAGCTTGGTGTTTCTTCAAATTCATTCTCACAAAATTCTGCAGGTGTGGATTGTGCTATTGTTTTGTCTAGCTGTGACTACCACTTGTCCATCCAGACTACTTGACCAAATAATACTTGATTTTAAGGACCCTTGTGAGGTGCTTACTGGAATGAGTGGGTGCTGCATTACAGAAGAACACAGGAGATCCTTCGGTGATGGGTAATCTCATGCGCTAATTCACTTCAGACGCCGTTACTGATTGAAATGAATTCCATACTCCAATGAAGTATTATAAATTAGGGTCGTTGAGATGTTGACCTCTGTCTATTTGGGTTCTGTTACCGTGCATCAAATTACAGTTGAAAAGTTCAGTTCATGCAGTTCTTACTTTTCTTTAGACAGAAAATCAAGCAGCATGTAAAGACAAGCTTACGCCAGTGTTTTTAATAACTCTATGGCGGAGAGCCAAAGCAAACAATCATATCATGTAACAGTCTGAATTTCTTTGTTTTAAACCCTTTGAAAGCCCATTAAATGTCCCATTAAATCTCATTCAGGACAGCGTTCTTCCGTTATATGGCAAATCTAATTCATCCACAGGCTGGAGGAGAAAAAACAAGAAAGTTCAATAGAGAAACCTGATTTATTTGAACTTTACAACAACACTCTCTTACACATGTGAAATACACCTTTTGCTTATCAGTGCCTGAGTAATTGAAAAAAAAAAAAAAAAGCCCCAAATCGGAAATCCGGAACATTCTTTTCATCTCAATTTCAAATAAAAGCGTTAGCAGAAAGAGAGTTTTGGGGCCACATGCGAGGGGAAGGGAGCACACGATTACACCGCACTTCACATCTTGAAAACATGCACAGCCAAAGTGTTCAGTAAGCAGAAAATCACCCCAGTTGGGAAATTCTTTTTGCTGTACTCCACGTCTCCTCTTTCAGCCTGCCCTCCATGGCCATCAGCGCTCACCAGCATCAAAGAGCATTTTCTATACGCCTTCCCACGTGCACTTTCAGACTTTTTATGAAATGTTTGCCAAATTGCTCTTTATTCTTGCTCAGCCCTTTTGGTGCTTTTATAAAGTTAGATGCAGAAACATTTACACTGGTTTCTGTGTCTGTTCTTGAGGTCAATCTCAGGAAACTGTGCCATACTGATATAGGCAAAATTAAATTTCACTTTATTTAATGTTAAATGTTTCATATGTTTTGTTTATTTAAATTTTTTTAGCTGTTTAGTGAGCAAAAATATATCATTAAAATAAAATAATTATATTTTTAAACGTTTGTTTAAATAAAAAAGAGCCTAATTTGCATGTCCCTATTCACTGGCATTACATTTAAATGTGTTATTTAGAATTTTATAAAAAAAAATCTACAACTTTTTTATTTATTTAAAATATCATGATATGCATTTTCTAAAAAAAAAGAAGCAGATTTTGTCGCACTTTAATGCATTATTCTGTGGCATTCTCCAATTTAAAGAAAAAAAAGTTGGATCTTTCTGACATTCTATTTAAGAGTGACATTTTTTTTTAATCAGGTTTCTTTTATAGTTTTTTACTATTTATGATTATTTAACACTTATATTGGCTTTGTGAAGCTCAATAGCTCAACCATGCAATGGGGGAAATTATTATTTCATTATTGTACTCATAAAATATATGTTCACATACTGTTCAAAAGGGAGATTTTATTTAATTGTTTTTAAAATAAATAAATAACTTTTATTTAGCAAGTGTGCATTAAATTGAGCAAAAATAACAGTAAATACTTTTACATTGATACAAAACATTTACCGGTATATCAAATAAATGCTGTTGTGTTGAACTTTCAGTCTATCAAAGAATCCTGGAGGGTGAACAGTAATTTTGAATTGTAAAAATATTTCACAATATTACTGTTAAATTACAGTATTTTTAATTTAAAAAATGCAGCCTAGGAGAGAATTTTTCAGAAACGTTATATTTGATGATCAGTAATGACCTTCCTTTGGGCCTGAAGGGAAGTAATTATGATTTATTGAGAGTTCAGTATCCATTTCAAATGAATTAATTGTTTTTAAATAAAAAATACATTAAAATCCTGAAATAATCTAGCAATGGCTACATTTGCATTTCCCGAGAACAACACCATTTATTCAGAACGAGCGCCATTATCAAACCTTTATGTTCAACAGAATGTGAAATCGTCACTCTCATATATAATAACTGCATAAAAATTGTCCGAAAAGGTGACGCAAGGTGTAAAGATCTGGGTAATTGTGTATTCTAGTCGTTTGTTCCCAAGTGGCCACTAGATCAGCGGGGCAAACATATCAAGTGACAGTCTGGCTTTAGCCAGTGTTTTATCTTTTCTTCGCATCTCTCCCAGAGCCATTCTCTCAGGATAAACACTCACGGCAGGCAGCGAATGTATTCTTAACACTACAAAATAGCACAGGCTCTAACGCTCTTGCCAAAAAAACGAGCACACAGCCTCTCTCTTAGGAGCTCAAGTTAGATATGAGCTTTAAATACAAGCGTGCTCAACCAGTCAGAACGCCATTTGTTAAATTTTCTCTGACTTCGTTGCAATATTACCAGAAAAGCCCTGAGGCTATTTTGCACTCATTTTTTGCAGGTGAAGATGCAATTATAGATGTTCTTTTTATATGTCGAGATTGCAGTGCGCATGTGTGTGCGTCTGTTTGTTTTGCATGTGTGTATGCAGAATATGCCCTCTGCCCGACTGCAGTACAGAGCCGGATTATGTTCAGGTAGGGCATTTGCTCCCCCTTTCTCTACCGTGAATGACATTTCCGATGTGCCCCTCGAGGTGTGTTTTCCCTGCTGCACCTGTAACCTTTCTCACCTATGTTTCTTCAACTCTAAGCCGGAGGGGGGAAGTGGATTTTAAGAAAGCAGCCCGGCCTGACAGATATGACAGTAAACACTTTTTTGGGATCTCCTAGGCCCATCCGCACTGTGTTTGTGGGAGCGTGTGTGGGCTTGCAGCTGATGGAATGGCATGAATCCTTTGGTTTATTTGAACGTGACTATATGTATACTGTACTTACATTTTTATTAAATTATGTTGCTATATTGTTGATTTTGGATGAAAGAAGCAAAAATGTTTTTTTTTCTTTCTTTGCAACATCTGCAACCCATTTTATTACTGTAACATAACATATTTCAGTGCGAAACAAGATATTCAACAAAGGGGAAAAAAGTAGGATGATTTATGTTTCTTGTATTGACTGGAATTTGAAAAGAAGGGATGGCTGTCAGTTTTGCACTATAAGACTTAAAGCAATAGCAATAGTGGAGTCCCTTGTGACCTTCACAAAAGGAGCACACATTTTATGGCTTGCGTAAGTGATTCAGTTCACTTGCGTAGAAATTGCCAAGATTCACAAGTTGGGAAGTCAAGTTTTTTTTTGTTTTTTTTTGAGAATCTGCATAAGTGGAAGATAAAAAGCTTAATTAAAAGTGGTAAATATAACAAATATTTAATAATAATAATTATTGATTTTTTTTATAGATTACAATATAATGCCAAGTTGTAACACACTGTCAACAGTGTCTGACGCATTCTAAATGCATTTCAAGCACCAGTTTCTAATTCTACTTTTAATTTAAAGGGATAGTTCACACAAAAATTAAAATTCTGTCACCATTTACTCACCCTCAAGACATTCCAAGCAGAATATTGGTAACCAGACAGTTGACTTTAGTCATTGACTTCGATTGTATTCCCCCATTGTATTCCCCCACAAACCCAGTCAGACTTTCATCCATCTTCGGAACACAAATGAGATCTCTGAGATATTTCATTAAAAATATCTTCATTTGTGTTCCGCAGATGAGCGAAAGTCTTTCAGGTTTGGAACGAGATGAGGGTGAGTAATTAATGACATAATTTTCCTTTAATTTAAAGGACAAGTTCGGTATTTTACTGTTTTCAGATCGTGTCTGATGAAATTGAACGGTTAAGATTAAAATTTGGACACATGCTGCTGGCCCAAGAATTTTCAGTGTCTGTGGTAGCACCCCCCCTCTACGGTATCTTGAAATGTCATTGCTGAGGAAGCACACTAATATAATATTCTGGCAGCATTCATGAAAGTCAACATTGCGCAACCCCAGACACAACTGAACTGATTTGTACAGCTTCTTTGGGCTATAAACATCATTGAAATAATTTCATTTCCCTTCAAAAATCAAACCAGTTTGAACCAGAACAGCGTCCCATTCTAAATTTACTTCCCGGACTCGGATTCACCCCATTTCCAGCCCTAATTATGATCATTCCATTTCGCTTAGGAAGCTGCCTTAGAAAGTAGCTGGCGATGAAGACCGTAGACAGCGAGGCAGCGCACAACTGGAACAGAACTATGGAACATCATACAGGCCAAAGAGCACGTGTCTTGCAGACGGAATCTGTCATGAATAAAGAAACGGGAAGGAAAAGAACTGTTCCATGACCTTTACATGAACGTCTTTGTGTGACATATTTCACTCTCTATATGGGTGGAAAGAGTTTTTCCAATCTGGACACACAGTATGCTTTTCCACAGCATTATCTCATGTCACTGGAGACAGGGTTAGTGCAGAAAGTCACCATCTGCATGCCACTTAATAGGAGACTTCCCCCAAAACGATAAATTATTTTCTCAGCCCGTTCTAAACTGGAATGACTTTCTTTCTTCAATGGAATATGAGATATGTTGAAGAACATCGTGGCTGTTCTATGTTCTATAATGACAGTGTAACGAGACTAGGGCGATCAAGCTCCTAGATGACAAAGAATCTAGAACCTAGATTGACCATCAGACTATGTTGGGCCTTTGTTGAGCGTCTGTCAGCCACGCTTTTGAGTTTCCCACCATTGCCACTATTCAGCTTAACGAACCAGTGCACGAGAAAAACTAAACGGAAGTGACAAAAGCCAGCAAATGATGAAGTCAAAAGAAAGCATACACGGAAGGTGATAAGCATGCAGTGCATTGGTTATAGTTTATGGCCCACATACAGACTTTCATCACTGCTAGTTACATTCCACTTACTGTAACTTTGCTACTACGTGTCAACTTACTCATTAAAGTATTAGTAGACTGTCTGCTTAATATCTGCTAACACTTTATTTGGATGATCCCCAACATACAGTACATTCTACTGACTATAAGTAACAAATATGTCAACTTTTTCTACTAACCCGAACCCTAACCGGACAGTCTACTAATACTCTAATGAGAGTTAGCTGACATGAAGTTGCAAAGTTACTTATAAGTGGACTATCGAAACTGAATGATACATATGCTGACTTATAATTTGGCAACAAGAAGGTATAATTGAAGGCAACAAACTTTCATGTCAGGAGAGCACCTAGTATGTTGCCTTAAAATGCGGTCTAAGTAGGCAGCACACTAGATTTTGGAAAAGAGACAATCACAAATGTTTCTTTTTTTATCAACGAAAGTGTTACTCAGCTGTTTATAAAAGGCTTGGCTGATCTTTGACGCAAACATGGCATCACTCTCATTCCTATGTTCAATGTGATGATCTCTGCAGGTCTGAGATCAGTATCAGTGTGTGCGTATGTGTAGCCTACACGTCTCCTGCCGTGATAGATCTGGAGGTTCTGCCAGTCTGAGGTCGGTATCAAAGGAAGGCCAAGCTAGAGCCAAGCCGGGGGCCTTCGGCAGGCTGGAGTTCAAAGGCTGTTATCACCTCTTCTGTCAGATCCAGCAGAGCCCTGCGCTTTGATTGGCTTCTTGTCTTGTTAGAACTCTGCTCTTTCTCTTTCACTCACACTCCTTCAGATGAGACTCGATCTCTTTCAGGAGATACAGAAGAACCTGATGGACAGTCTCAAGAGCGGTGGCTGGGACTCGAAGATGGGAACTGATTTGTTGCAGACAAAAAGCTGGAAGCCTCTGCACATTAAAAGTGACACAACAACATGTTTTGGGGACAAATGTTATTTGTAGTGGTCATAGGCCTCATAAGAAATGACCAAGACCAAGTGACCAAGTTGATATAAGAACAGCTTTTCTCTTTTTTCTTAATATGAGGACACAAACCCCTAAAACTTCTAGACAGCTACTTTCTCATATCGTTTTTTTTTTTTTGCAATAGTTCATAAATTATAAAGTAGCTTCAGTTACCAGGTTCTGTAAAGAACCTCAGACATGACATGCAGAAACAAATACATATCGTGGCCACAAATTAAGAATTTGTTCCAACTTAATAATTTGTTTTCTCATTTGAGTTAAATAATTCCCAAGTTGTTCTAACTAATTACCCGCATTTTAAATTAGTTATTTAGTCAATTGTAGTGGCCACAATTTACATAAAACAATTTGCCTAAAGTCGGATGCACATTTGGCCGCCTGAGAGAAATTGTGCAAATCCTAAAAGATTCCTCTAATCCTAGGCTAAAATCTGTAGTCTTTGATCGCTAGTTTGACATGTTCGCCAACTGTCGATTAATGACCACCACAATCAAATTTGACTTCCGATGGAATTCTGCCAGTGTCTGAACTTTTGAGGCGCAGTCCTGCAGTGTGGCTTCGACCACGACAATCTTCAAATCAAAAACCAATAGGAGCATAGAACCTGCTGACTCAATTAGTGTGACGACGCCACTTGCTCCACACATGTCTATATATATATATTTTCTATTTTCTTTTCAAAACAGGTCAAATTTGACATTAGAGCTTGCTAGCCACCATTTCAATCTCGCATGTAAATGCAACTCACCGTCACAGAACGTGTCAGGGCTTGATGATGTAAAACTCCAGACGAGGCTTCTTTAGGCGTCTGACATTAATGACAACTGAGATCCCAGTGTGACATGGCTTACAGCAGGGATCATGTTCGTACAGTCTGACAAGACAATCATAAATCGTACTGTGAGCACCGGGTTTAAAGGTGCTCTATGTAACTTTATTGACTGTGCTATATCATAATACGTTTGCAGAGATATAGGACACATGCTACGTTCACCCACTTGTTTCTCTGAAAAATGATTGTACTTAAAATAAAATTTTGAAATAAAATGGCCCGTGTGATCCCGCCAATATACCTAATAATATTTTGACACTCCGGTTTGCCAGTTGGCGGAAAACACAGCGATGGAAGCAAATTGTAACCATCCTAAAAATGTGTACATTAGCTGATCAACTTATACTGCAAGGCTTGTCACTTACATCCATTGTCAATTATGCTCGTTTCTGTTGTGTGTCCTTGATCTGGCAACCCGCGTGAGCACCGAGTCTGAGAAGGAGGTGGCAAGGGAAAAAAAACTCTTGCCAATGTTTTAAAGTTGGTTCGCTATAGCTGTCAACATTACATAGTGCTCTTTTAAAATGAAACAAATTATTTAAAGTGGAACAAATGATAATTCATGTGCAATTTTGTTTTCAGTAACCAGGCTATCAAGTGGCAAAAGTAAAAATACAGTATCAAATCAAAAGTACAATATCAACCCTTTTACGTATAACTTTAGAGATGCTTTAGTTAGAACAATACTATATGTACAAATAAAATAATATTAATAATACCATGTTGAATGTTTGGACGCATTCCTTTTTCTTTCCAAAGGCTATAATTATAACCTGAATTAAAGATGCATTATCTTCCAGAACTACTATTCATTTCAATGTAAAACTTGCTTAATGAGGGAAACAAGACTGAATGCACCACCAATAGTTACACTTAACTACATACATTTTGATATTCAAAACAAATTAAACCCTGTAATCTTTGAGGTATAGTGAATATTTAGCTCTGGTGAAAATAAATGTAATTTTAGTAGAATCTGAATAAGAGCAATCTTTTGAAGCATTTTTCCATTTTTTGTATTTCATATTTGTAAAAAATAATAATACAAATCCTTTAATACATACAAATCGACACCCAGGGAGCACATTGCAAAATCGCATCTATAGTGCTAACAGGGCATATTCAGGAGTTTGACTGAGTGAGATTGTGAAATGCTGTGGCGTGTGATGCATGTGACAGGCTGGCCAGCAGCGTCGCACATGAAATGTATTCTAAGTATGTGGAGAAAAGGGCGCCCGGTTCATTCACTTTCCTCTGATGTCCTTCTCGCTTTGAAGATGTCCTCCAGGTCTGCTCACCTTAGAATCTTTATCTAAGCGCAATAGATGAGCAGTGAAATATAACCTCCAATAGCTGGGGATTCATGAATTTTATGCTGAAATCTCTACCATTTCAGAGATAGACTTTCACACCATCAAAAAAAAAACTGTTATGAAAAATGTAGCACATGCCGCATATTTAACCATCTATATAGAGTTCAAGAATAGCCATCCCTTTTTTCCAGCATTCTTGGTTCCAAAATGTGTTCCCCATTCATTTCCTCCATTGGATTTTCAATAAAGATTTAAAGACTAGAGCCAAGCCAACCAGCTCAAGCTAAGAACATTAATTTGAAAATTAAAGGTAGGAAAAAAGATACAGTTAAAGGTACAGTTCAAGTCTTTGTAGTTAAATTCTATTAGGGAATTAACTACTCAGCCCAAATCAACGATGTACAATAAGATTGAACAAATTATTAAATTGCAGTCAATGATTATACATTTCAATCAATTAAAGTTTGTGCAGATTTGTTTTACAGAAACAAATCGGATTAATCACATCAATGTTTGCTGAGAAAGAACCCATGAGAATATACTTCAAATATATTATGTTATTGTGCCACAAGCAAATCACTGAAACATTATTACAAAAGGTCTTTAAAAGTCAATATATTGTTAATTTCGTATCATTGTACATAAGTCTATGTTCACTGCAGCAATTCATTTTTGTGAACTGCACAAAAAGATGTTCTTAGGTAACTTAACTTAAAACTTGTTAATAGTCATTATTCACTGGATTTGCTGCCTTAGCGGAAGCAATTTCCTTCAGGGAACGCAAAAATAAAGTAAATTCCAAAGTAAAAATGTTTAAAACATTTGAACTGTTTAAGTAGACTGTATTTTATGTTTGCATTTAACATTATTATTTTTTACATTATCTGATTTAATTTCAGCTGTGTTTCAATTCTTGAAAACTATTTTAATACTGGTAGTTTTAGGTTTAGTTGACAGTAACAACACTGCAATGGATCACTGTATCATTGAGTAAGCACAAGAATGATATTTAATTAATCAAAAATGAAAACCTTAAGCAGACATACACATTATATTTTTAATGTTTATTCAAACATACTGTATCTGTATTCCTCCTTCAGCTGATTGGTTCCACATGTCTACAAGCATCGCTTTATGGTGTCTGGGACCGATCATAAACTAACAATCACTGTGTGGAATGTGTTTGTGTGTCTGTAGTTCTTATTTTCTTTAGCAGTGGAACTGTTCAACTCCTGTGCCTTTAATCACTCACACACTCCCTTCAGGAGAACTATAAGAATGGGCCAAAAGATCTAAATAAACATGAATGATTTACACACCCACCGTCGTAAAATCAAGGCGGTGGACGTCAGAGTCTTAGATCGGCTGAGGTGACTGTTCCTGGACAAATCATGTGACGGAAGCAGCTGGAAAGACAAAGAAAAATAGATGAGGGGGTGGGGGCTCCTCAGGTCAACATCTCTCTTATCTTAACACATCTGTTTCCTGAAGCTTCCACCAGGGTGATGATCCCTATTGGAATACACAGATTGGAGGAAACCAGAGCTAGTGTTTGGCCAGTCATTTGGAGAAGACATAGTGGAAGTGCCCAGCATGAAGCTACTGACAGGAAGTGATATCCTCCAGCAGCATTGCATCATCAATGTATTGTTATGAAGTTGAAAGAATGCTTTTTACAATACTACTTTTCACAAACTATTATTAGCCATGTTTGCCAATGTTTTGGCTAGGGGTGGAAAGAAAATCCCATAGACGTACATTGAATGAAGGACTTAAGACATCTTGAGACCAGAATTCCATAGAGGGGGTTGGCTAGTTTGACTTAGGCCGGTGAGAAACCACCTAGTGATACCACCCAGATCATCCAAACAGTGTGCTAATAAACATTCAGAATGTCTTAACCACAAAGGAACGCTCTGGAAACAACATTACAAAATGGATAGATCTGACTCTAAATTCTGATTGATTAATAATGACAAATTCTGACAAATGTTTGTCATCACAACAGTATATTTACTTAAAAAAGGAATTGCCCAACAGGCCATATGATTTAAGGTATTACTCATGTCCATATCACAAGCATTGCATATTATGTACTTAAGTCTAATACTGTGGGTTAAAGGAACACTACACTTTTTTTTGGAAATAGGCTAATTTTCCAGCTCCCCTAGAGTTAAACAGTTGAGTTTTACCGTTTTCGATTCCATTCAGCCGATCTCCATGTCTGGCGGTATCACTTTTAGCATAGTTTAGCATAGATCATTGAATCTGATTAGACCGTTAGCATCTCTCTCATAAAAATGACCAAAGAGTTTCAATATTTTTCCTGTTTAAAACTTGGCTCTTCTGTAGTTACATCGTGTACTAAGACTGGGAGAAAATGAAAAGTTGCGATTTTCTAGGCCAATATCACTAGGAACTATACTCTCATTCCTGCGTAATAATCAAGGAACTGCTGCCGTACAGCAGCGCAATGATATTACAAACTTAGTGCCGGTCACGTTGGAAGTTTCCTAGCTGGGGACTATTTTCAGGCGCTGCGTAATATCATTGCGCTGCTTGTACGGCAGCAGTTCCTTGATTATTACGCAGGAATGAGAGTATAGTTCCTAGTCATATTGGCCTAGAAAATCGCAACTTTTCATTTTCTGTCAGTCTTAGGCTCATTCTGTAGTTACATTGTGTACTATTTCCAAAAAAAGTGGATTGTTCCTTTAAGAGTAAGACCCGTTCACACCAAGAACGATAACTATAACTATAACTATAACTATTTAACTATAACTATATCAGCGTCCACGCCCGTGGACAATCTTTCTGTTTAGTACAGGCTACAGGTTTGACGGCTGCCATTTTAAATGCTCAAGTTCTTTAAAGCAGGATGGATTCTGATTGGCTATGAATGTTTTTTGTCGTTCATCAACTGCAAAAAAATCTCTATGAAAGTGATTCCAACCATATTGTTCCTTTCTGCCGTTATCGTTATAGTTGTGGTGTGGACTGTGCTAATCTTAGAAAGATTTTTTAGAACTATATATTTATCATTATCGTTTCACCCTTGACACTAACCGACCTTATGCCTGCTAAAGACTGTGATTCCAGCAATCCTATAGGATCATTACAAATCACACTAATAAACTTGGGTACGACATGTGTATGTAGACTGTACGATGACGACACCTATTGAATCGTAAACTACAGCGCAAGTTAGTATAGAGGAGTAAAACGTCCTCAGCATGCGCTAGTGGTAAACAAATAGAGCAAGGTGAATCGCACTTTGGCAATTGTGTTTTTTTATTTGTTCCTCAGAAGGAAGCGAAAGAAGAGAATATGGACGCAGTCATAGCTTGAGGTTTAGTAAAGTTTAAAGTTTTAGCGCCACGTCGCGTTGATCAATACGCCATTTTATGTTGCATTTTCATTGGCTAGTCAGTAGTCACTAGACGTAGGTCGTAGCAGCAAACACACTTTAAGATGACACAGTCAGAAAATTATCGTAGGCTATCTTTGGTCGCAAGACCGTGAAAACAGCCGTCTTTGAACCTGTCTCACTGTACGAGCCAAGACCACAGAAATCACCATGATTGGTCCATCTTTTGTTTTGGACAGCCCAAAATCATACAATGTGTATCAGGCATACATAATTAGAGTTTCGTTCGAAATGACCTGTTGGCACAGCAAAGAGTGAGGCTAGACCTTATTTGACCTCTTCAGTTATTATTATAGAATTACATATTCTGCTTTTAGAAGGTATACACCCAGAACAGGCTGGGAAAGAAATATTCACAATTAGTCATGTATTGTGCGGTCAGTATCACATGGCAAAGAGAGATTTACGGCTGTAGAAAAGTTCCCCACTCCACTGGAGTCTCTCCATCCATCTGTATGGCAGAAAATGAGCGACTGATTGCATTAGTTTCTCTTTCTCCTCTCAAAGGTCTCTGCAGATGTTAGAAGGAAGGGGGAGGGAGCGACACTTCATAGACGTGCTGGGATTCGGCCCACGGGGTTTAGGAGGAGTGGGTTAGAAAACCAGCTGTAGCAGATAAACTCCGTCATTTCCCATCTCATCCGTGTTTACAGAGAACAATCCACATTTCCTCTGCTTTTTGAAAGGGTTGGCAACACTTCATTGAACAGAGCTCGTGTTACGTCTTACCTAAGCAAATACCGAGTAATATTAAAGAGTCATGTACTTCAAGGAATAGTCCAGGTTATTTCCAGTATCCCTCAGTCTGTCCAACTAACAGGAAATGCATTTACAATAATACACTTATGGACTTAATGGAAACTTAGCAGGCAAGCGGGCCGGAGGGTTAAACAGCAGAAATGTGAAGCTTTTTTGTTAAAGCACTTAAAGGGTTAGTTCACCCAAAAATGAAAATTCTGTCAGTGATTACTCACCCTCATATTATTCCAACCCCGTAAGACTTTTGTTAATCTTCGAGACAAAAATTAAGATATTTTTGATTAAATCTGAGAGCTGTCTCACTCCTCCATAGGCTCCTATTGTAATTGAAACTTGCCGGCCCAGAAAGTTAGTAAAGACATCGTTAAAATAGTCCAAGTGACTACAGTGGCTCAACCATAAGTTTATCAAGCGATTTGAGTACCAAATTTGAATATTAGAAGGATTTCTGAAGGATGTGACACTAAAGATTGGTGTAAAAGAAAAATCTGTGTAACCCCAAACTTTTGAATGGTTGTGTGTCGAAGGCTCAATCCCAATTCACCCCTTGGCCCTAACCCTCCGTTTTGCGCGTTCACGTCTAGGGGTAGGGTGTCCCAATTATTTTTGCGATAGAGGGATAGGGCGAAGGGGTAGGGCTACATAGCCCTCGAAACGGAAATTTTTCAGAGGCACACTCCGAACGGAGGGCTACGAGAAAGTTCCTAGAATGCATCGCGAATCATCGGCGAGATGGCTTCACAAGTGATGCCTATGGTGTGATGCCTATCACCTTCCAGTGTATAGAGTGGCATGATGCCAATTACTTTTCAATGTATACAGTAGCGTGAGGCCAATTACCTGATTGTAAATGTATATTTTTTGTAAAAAGGTTCTTTTTTTAATGTTTTTGTGTAATGTGTTTGTTTTATATGTTCGGCTCTGCAGTGGCTGTATTCGTGAGCCCAATACAAATTTCCCTTTTGGACAATAAAGTATACCAAACCAAACCAAACCAAACGGTGAAAGAAAGTCACAAATGTAAGTATTTCCTAATATGGTGGTTTTCTTCAAAACAATCATAAAAAAGAGATCACTAATTCAGCCGCTAGCATGTTGCCTCAGTAACCAGGCAGACAGTGTTGCTTGCTTCGCTACTAACGTTAGTTACCTGGTAACGTTAATGAAGCTAAACTAAAATAAAAAGCATTTGTTCTCACATGTCTTTATAAAGCGAGTGAATCAGTCCGGCATCGCGTGGTTATCGTGTAAACATAACACAGTCAATAACTCATTATAGCCATGTATTTCACATTGAAACATTTACTTTCACTTTACACTACCAGCAGCCCATACGACAGAGATTGCCACAATGGAGGACCGCATAGTGGTATCGTTGTCAGTCGTTGTCATGAAGAAATCCTGTAAAACCTCATCACTTCCATAACGGGTTCCATATCGGGTTTATGAAGAGTTGTTCCATTTCGTAGGGCAATATTTCAACCCCTTGGCCATTGTAACTGTTTTAAGGGCCAAGGGGTACACTCGAAAACAAGGAGTAGGGGCAAGGGGTGAATTGGGATTGGGATTGAAGTGCATTACTGTAAACATGTTCCCATTCATCTATAGTATACACAATTGTTTAATAAAAATTAATGTTTGAGACAATAATTTTGAATATATTGTTTTATATGTGTTGTTACTTGTAAAAATGCTTTTTTATGCTTAGAACTTGTGGCTTAGGCAAAAAGCAAAGCCATAAGGAATTGAATTTGATCAACAACAATTGCTCACATTGTCAAATATTTGTTATATAGTAATCAATTCTTACATTTAATATGTGTAACATGAACACTCTAATATAAAATATTGTGAAAAAAAAATACTTTGTTGGCTTTGCATCAACATCTCTCTCCTTCTCTCTCTTTATTTAAACCTGGGGCCTCCCTGTCATATATTCATTCCACCTCCAAGTACAAACTTAACCAGGGTGAAGCATTGTACTCCTCCGGCTGGGAGGTGGGCCAGTTCTTGCTTGCTCTGCAATCCTCCACAAAACTCAAGATGCCCCCAACCCCTTTCTATTGAAACAGCAATGAATGAAACCAGAGGAGGAAAAGGACAAAAACACAGCTTTAGGGCCAATCTACAAAACCACCAAACAAAGCGAGACATTTTTCTGAAGAAAAATGCCGTTTGTCTGTTTAAAATCTACTGCCATGATGCTAGGGCTTTGCTATGCGGTTACTAGGGTGTTTTGAGTAGTTTGTGATGTCTTTGTTTGGGTGTTATGAGTGGTTGATGGGTGGTTTCTTACCAGTCTCAGTCAAAGGAGTTCCCTCCGAAGACTCTCACTGTGTCCGAAATCGAAAACTTCCTTAATTCAATTCAAATTTATTTGTATTGTGCTTTTCACAATACACATCATTTCGAAGCAGCTTTACAGAAAAGGCACACATTACAATTTAGACTGATCTGTTATCAAAGGTAACTGTCTAAGTTATGTATTTCATGTACATATACAGAATCACAGTTAGCGAAAAAATTATTAAAGGGCACCTATTATGACATTTAAAATGTTCCTAATGTTGTTTAGGGAGTCCCCAACAACAGTTTTGCGTGCATGCAATGTCAAAAAACACTTTTGTTTTCGTATAATATGCATTTATTTTTACCTGATTTGCTCACCGACTCCCAAATGATTCGTTCAACGACTCACTTTTCCAAACCCCTCCTTTGCGCGACGCTAATCTGCGTTGATTGGTCAGATGACCCAGCAGTGTTTACAGAGATAATACTTATTGTTTAACACGGAGTACAATGATGCTTTTATCAATTAAATCGTGTTATAATAATGATTTTAGTCCACTGCTTTATAGTTTGTAGTAAAAAACTAAACATAAGATAAAGAATTTAATGTTATGTTAGCGAGCATAGCCCAGAGTTCATATTGTAAAAGCACAATCAGTCTTTGTTTGCGTTAGCCCGATGCATAAACATAACGTTTTTACAAAAAAAAAAAAAAAATGCAGTTACGTTACTACGAGGTATTATTCTTTAAGACAACTCCGAAAACAGCGATAAACACTTCACATATCTCAATACAATTGCCATTGAAGACCTAGAAGCTAAACGGTGCTTACACAACAAACAAAATAATAATTAAGCATGCTACATAAAACATAAAAGCAACAATTATTAATAACACTTACAGGTTGTGATCCGGAGGAGGAAGCTGATGCAAAAACACTTACAAATGAAACTTCCTTCAATATCAGCCGGCTTGCGAATCCAAGTTTGATTGCATTTAAAAAGCAATCGTCTTCAAAATGGCGCGAACAAAGCACAAGGCTCGGACTATACTGTGTGGTATAGTTGTATATATGAATTGTAGCCACTTAGTCTTCAAATGCTCCTCCTTGGGCAGATGAAAAAAGTTTGCTTTTGAGTCGCACTTCAGAACACAGCGTCTCGTCGCCATGATGTTTCCCTGCTGGCCTTGGAGCGCAATAAGTGGGCGTATCGTATTCAAATAACTTGACAAGTTGACGTCATCTAGTCAGAGAAAAAGCTTCGGTCTTCTAACGATTCATAAAAATGACTCCGAGTCGACTCTTACTTTTGAAAGACAATAACTTTATATACAGTGCACTTTCATATTTCAAACTTTGCAGGATGTTTTTGTTCACTTAGATCTATGTTACACACTACACACACAATTTCAAAATTCCATAATAGGTGCCCTTTAATTTAAACAATGTAATCATTTAATGCAGAAAAAATGAGCTCATTGAAGTACTGCATACTGAATGACATTTAAAAAAAATAGCATTGTAGCAAAATATCTAGCACTTCCTTTCTATATATATATATATATATATGCGAAAAACAGATATGCAATCAGACAAATACTCTTTTGGCATACTTTGAACAACAATAGGTGAAGAGTACACGGATGACCTTTTTCTTCTGCTGAGATGCTGAAGTGTGCTTTCGATGGACACTTTAGAGGATTCCTGAATGGCAGTGAAGTGATGCAACTGACACTGTCATGTAGGTCACATGAAAGTAACAATAATGCGGATGTACGTACAAATTTCAATCATATAACCCATATTCATATTTTAAAGAACATTCTTTTTTAACGGTTTGCAAAGTAAATTAAAATTCAAATGTAGTGTGAGGCAGTATGTGATTTTGAATGCAATGTCTATGATATTCTAGTCTACAAATATGACTACTTTCAATCAAACCATGGAATCTTTTGGCCTGTTTTTTCATCTGCTTGGTAACAATTGTAAGTCAGATCACTTAGACAAGTAAAAGCACACATCTCAACGCATCACATGATTTGAGGTATCGTTCATGTCCATATGACAAATGGGATGAGTAATATACCAAAGTTGAGAGATGAAGTCATTGCTATCATCTCTAAATGCTGTGCCGGTGTTCCCCTGCTGCGCTGCATTCTTCCTTCTTTGAGAGGGAATGTAAAAGCGGAATATTCAAATGTTCTCAAGGAACATTACAGGCTTTTACCTATTCATCTGGAACGAGTATCATTCGAGACGTTTTACTGCGCGTTGAATCTTCATGAGAAGGTTGAGCGATGCCAAATCACTTTCCTTTGCTTGATCCCATCTTCACACACAATTCTAATGGTTCCTTAGAAGCTCCTTCTTGGCATACAGGAGTATCTGTAGAACATTATGTGACTATAATGCCTGTCAGCTCTTCGATCTTCAAGAAATGAGAAGATCACTAAAATGATGACGCTCCTCTGAGGTGCAATCAGAAGCTAGCATGAATGCGCAACGTTCCGCTACAGGAGAACTTTTCCTTATTACCCAACCCCCCTCAAATGTGTTTTTTCCTCCATCTGTCAGACAGGGTAGAAATCAATGCCCGTTTATGTTGCCTCACACATGGGAATAAGAACAAGAAAACCCAAAGACATTTTGAACAAGTCACACCTCAAGCAATGTAAGCACAAGTACAGAGAAGTTCAACAAACGTTCACGCTTTTGTTCGCTATTTTCGTTTACATCTGTTCTAGTTGTTCTCGTCTTGTTCCACAACTTTTCCAGTGTCTTCAAATAAAGACATTTTTAGCGTGGTACCAAAAGAGATTCGCAGTGGAGCGACATTGAGGCGGAAGAACACGGAGCAGTGTATTGTATCGCTGAGCTTTTGAACATATGCTGGGGCGTTCTCATCTTCAAAAGCCAAGAGTAACAAACACAGTGTGCCGTTTCCAAACCAGACTCTCAAAAGATGATGTCTTCATACTCATCACTCGCACCTAAGAAGCAACGGCAAGATTAAAGCAAACAGATGTAACAGATTCTTCCTGGTTAACAAGACATACAACAACAAAAACAAGCCGATCCGTGTCAGTCACATCTGCGTCTGCCTGAAGCCACCTCCGACAACTTGATTGAAACTCTATTTGATCTCTCAAAGGCATTGAATCTAATATGACAATTATACACTTGAACCGCATGCTAGCTGAGAGCTCTCCACAATAATGAAACTCAATATGAGTTAATTACATCCTTCTGTGGCCACAAGCCCGGTTATGGCGCGCTCCAGCGTTTCATGCCACTTCAGAATGTGATTATTGCAAGGGCCATTGAGGAGATATTAACAAAAGGTTATTACAAAGGGATGTCCACAGGACCACTCAGCCAGTGTCTTTTCCAGTCCCATCCACACCTCGCCGCTATCGCGACATTGTTCCAAAGATGCTGGGATCCCATAACCGCCATTAAATAAATGTTAGGGTGCAGAAATTAACAGCTGGCTGCTGTCGGGCCTCCAGGGCAGAACCATATGGAACAGGGAGGAAGGGAGTATCTTACTCACCAATGCATGTGTTCCAAACGTCTTCCTGTGATCAGCTGTCGAAGAACTGACCAACAGCTGCTAAACTGCCTTTGCCTTGAGCTTTACTGAAGAATAGCTGAGTAGAAAATCAAGGTCATCACATTTGGCATATGGGTCAGTGACTTTTGCTATGAAGTTATTCAAAAATATATATTTGCATAAACTTGAATAGACCTCGCCAATAATAAGCATGCTTTAAATTTCTCCATTAAAATTCGATTATCCATTTGATTATTTTAGTGGGACTCAGTAATCAAAAAATGTCTTTGAAATTCTTTGAATATAATCTTGAATTATTATTTCCAAAAAACAAATCACAAGGTTTTAAAATACTAACATATTTGAACTTTTGTCTACGATTTTCAAGTCAGTGTAACCAATGTATATATGTGTAGAGAGAGAGACCTCTTTTTGAATCAAATGTAAAATTGGATAACCCCATGAAAAATTATAACCCCATGATTTAAATATGCATGGTATTTGTTAAAACTATTTGTTTATAATTATAAAGATTCAAGGTGCTAGGAAATATATTACTTTTTCAGTTATTCAATATACTTTTTTTATTGAAAATGGATTAAAAGCATTCATAATGATACGTATGAAACGAACATGAACACAAAGATTACATTTCATAGAACTGGGTACACATTGATAACTAGTTTCTTTTTTCCCGACATACTTATTTGTCATTGACTCAACACTGAGACATTAGGCATTAGCGCATTTACACAAAATTACAACGCTTGATAACTCCACGTATAAAGGAAAATTGCATTGTTTTGAGTCTCATAATACTATTTAAATATATTATTTTAATATTCCATTTAGTCTCATTCCACGACAATAACAGCACTTAACTCAGTTAATTATTGTAAAATACAGAAGCTGCAGGGTTTAATTTGATTTGTATGTGAAATGCAGGGCTCCTGGGGTAAAGGCTGTGCTGTTCGCTATCCATTTGAGGCAAAAGTAATCAAATGATTCGTAATGCTCTTTCTCCCTGTGCTCTGTGGAAAAAGGAAAATGCTGTATCTTAAGAGATAAGAAATCAGTTTCTGCTATGTTTTGATTTGATCAGATCTACAGTAGTGAGAGTAATGCTTCAAGGTACTCACTCACTAGTGCTCCAGACTCACTCAAGACAAATGATAAAGCTGACCTCCAATGCAAAACACAGTCCCAACGCACTAAATAAAAGTGACATCAGTACTTTCCCTTTCCCCCCTTTTTTTTCTTATTCATGTCTTCCAAGCTGTGTGGAACAGTGTTGTAATCTTATTTTATATAAAACAAAGTGCATTCTCAAATCACATAGCCTAAAGATGGCCGCAAACAGACATACTGTAGACTAAAAGCCACAAAACTTAATTTTGACTTAACATATTGAGTAATATTAATTATGCGTTCCACGTCCAAAAATCCATTCCACAATCAGCACAGAGAATGCCAAAAAAGCCCACAGATGTAGCCAGCTGATTTGCATTTATAGCTCATTAGAAAATGCAAATCCAAGACTGACAACATTAAAATCGCACAGAGGCTCTTCCAGTAGTTTAACAGAGGAAAGCTCTTGAGCGGAGTCAATGCGACCAGTCTTGACCTGCGTGACTGCACATAATGGAGCCATCTAGCATTTGTAAACTCCCATCCCTGAGGCTTCAGAGCAAGTGATTTGATTAGGGGTCTTAACGTGACGGCCTTCTTCAGATAGCAACATGTCTTAACCATTGAGAAACACAAGGACCTCCTAAGCCCCCCAGGTCACACAACCCTGGTTGAATCCAACCATGGAAGAACTAGTTTGCTTTGATTTCAGGGTTTTATTCTACAGAAGTCAAACATAATCTATCATGCTCATATTTGTATTCAAGATATGCATCATACACTTTTAAGGTTTTATAGGTTGATAAAAAAAAGGAATCCGATATACAATACACTCTTAAACAAATAAAAGAACCAAAAGGGGGTTTTCACAGCAGTGCCATTAAAGGGATAATGCACTTTCAATTTTAAATTCTGTCTTCATTTGCTCATCCTCAATTTGTTTCAAACCTGTATTAATTTATTTATTATGTTAAACACAAAGAAATGTATTTTGAAGAATGTCAGTAACCAAACAGTTAACTGGTCCCATTGACTTCCATAGTAGGAAAAAAAAGTGTTTAACTGTTTGGTTACTGACATTCTTCAAAATATCTTCCTTTGTGTTCAGCAGAATAAATAAATGAATACAGGTTTGAAACAACTTGAGGGTGAGTATATGATAACAGAATTTTCATTTTAAAGTGAACTATCCCTTTAAAGAACCATTTTGGGTTAAAGAACCATTTTTTCTTGGTATTAAGAACATTTTAATAATCAGAAGAAAATTTTTACACTAAGAGAAAAACCTATTGTCCACTGGAAAGGTTCCGTGAATTTTAAAGTTTTCTGCGATTTGACTATTTATTAATTTTATAATTTTATTTATATTGTCGGATACAATTAGGCTTGGGAATTAAAAATAGGTTCGAATTGCGGCATTGGATACTTAAGGTCAGGATTCTGATTCTTGTAATAAAATAAAATGTGTATACATTTTTTCAATTCCTGTGTGCACATTTTACACATGTGATTTCAAACCATTTTCAAGTGTAAGAAGACGTGATTCGGCACTCACTCCGCACACTTCCAAACCGCTGAAATGTGTTCTCGTACGCATCTTCTTGCGCTTGAACCCACAAATAAACACATAAGTATGTCAAAATATCCTCAAAAGCACATCGGTTTTGTCTTAATTTAACGTAAACAGTTGAGAAAGAAAATGCATGTAACAGGATTCTGCATGAGTGACAGCAGCCTCATATTTCTGATACTCTTTGTCATTTGATAATAAAAATTAAAAAAATAATAAAAAGAAAATTACTCACTGATCTTGACTGGATACATTTTGTAACTTTAATAAGGATTAATACATATTTTATTTACAAAAAAGTAATCTAAGCAGTTATTTTATATATGATTACAGTTGTATTTATTTGTGCATTTGCTAATTTGTTCTTACTTTCTTACTGTTTACTTGTCTTTAATAATGTTTTATTTAGTTTTTCTGTGGTATTTTTTGTTAAAACCATAGGAAAATGTTTTTAGGCTGCTGATTTTTTGTAGGCAACTGATTTTTTTGTTAATGGAAAAGAAATGTAGAAGTTTTGCCAAAAGACAAAGAATAGATATGTTTGAAATGTAAAGGTTTGACTAATGTTTTTACCTTACTGGAATCAAAACTAGGAATCGATGTATCAGAATCGAGCCGATTTGGAATGCCTAGATACCATCCTTACTGATATTAAATTAAAGCATGTAAAATATTGGTGTGCAAATGGTAGCTCAGGTAGGTAAAAAACACACGAGGAGAAGCGTTAGTGTAATAAAATATCCGCAATCATACGCATTTGGACGGGATTAGATTTCTTAGAGGTCCGTTGAGTTTGTGAAAACCAGTCGATAATTTGCCCTGGAATTTTTAATGAGGTTGCGTAGGAAAAACAGGCAGGATTAAAGTTTGCCTGTGATAAACAAATTTTTCTACGGTCCTCCATGAAGACTTGTCCCGTCTGAAGAGAAAACCCAAGGATACTGCATGATATAATTGCACAAGAAAAGAAGGCAGCGAAATAAACAAAATCATGAAACCGTTAAGTTAAACACCTCCAAGGTAACGGATCATATTGACAAAGATCTCAATTTTCAGTCCCAACCGCTGTCAAGGCGGCACAACAACCAGGAGCGCTTTCAAGTGCCATCGCTTATTTGTTTACTATGTAAATATCTTAACAGGCAACGTGTCGGACAGCCCAATAAATCAGTTAAGCCTGTGATCATTATCTATACCCTGTTTGCAGGCATTATGTAAGACAGCTATTTACTCAATATGTGTCATTTGCCAGCTAATGGACAGACATTCATTGCGAAAACTCAAAACAAGCCGTGGCATGAAGGCGCAATTGAGAGATGGTTTTCAGGCTCATTATTTACTTTTCACACAAACAGATCTTTCATTTAGCTGGTTCAATATCACAGACAGTCGATGTGTCATTTGCTGCATCTTTGGCTGCGGCAGCATGCGTGTCCGGACTGAGCCGCGGTTTAGAGCATTTGAGCCATTTTATTACGGAAAGTGACGTCGGTGGACGCAGCAGGGCTTTTAGCGTTCACCTTTGTAGTCAGGGGTTAAGTGTTGACAACTGTTAGAGCTCACATGGTGCACTTTAATTTGAAACGAGGTGCTGTGATAGCGAGGTCAAAGGGTCAAATCAGGGCCATGCTCTCTATCAAAGAAGGCCGAAACTTTTGAACCGCAGATACGGCAAACGTGAAATACGTCTGACCCTCTGCAACTGTTTGTTTTACCTCGATACTGCACTTCAAACCCTCCACGGGAGCTGTGCGTTTCTGTTTTGAGGTTGTCAAGAAGCCCTCAGCCAGTTTTGAGATGTGACGTAAAAAGCACAAGTGCTGGTTCAAGTCAAGGATAGGGGTTGGATCGAGGTCTGATACGACCGTTTAAATCCACTTTCTCATCTCTGACACGCACCAGCTGCGTCTTCTGTTCTCGCTCTGACCAGAACGTGAAGATATATCAACTAGAACAGCACTTGCTCTTATCCACAGAGTTCTCGACTATCTGTACTTCACATTCTTGTAAAACCAGAGGCCTCTAACTTGTTTTGTTTACTACGATCCCTCCTCACGTCGCATTCTGGTTGGCCTTAACGTGTCACGTCAGCCGCAAAAATCCAAGCAATGCTAAAAATGCAAGCTAAACGTTTGTTTTGCTTTTGGTGGAGCGTGCACGCATTTGACTGCAGGCTACGGTGTAGTACAGGGGGAGGAACCCCACATCTGTTCAGCATAAGAGATGTTTAGAGTTACTCGCTCTCTCTGGATCAGACCTTGTTTGGATGCAGCGGCTTATCTGTGATTGAACAGACTCACGGCATACTGTATTTCTTTGCTATACGGGAAGAACTGCCTGCATCTTCACTATCTCGAAACTTTAAGCTCAGGATTTCCAGTGAAACGCATTTTAACGCACAATTCCTGTAAATCTTGCTGAAATTGTAAAATCCTGCAGCGGTTGGCCACGTACCATGCATGATAATCAGCTTAGATTGCTAGCGATGGAGGCCAGCGCTATTCATTTGCTGAAGCTTGACTAAACTCTGCATTTTACGCCATCAAACTCCCTCAATGTTTACACAGTAAAATGTGGGCGACTTTGTAATTGGTATACAATGTTGGTTACACTTTATTTCGATAGTCCACTTTAGACATTCTACTAACTATAAGTAACTTTGCAACTACATGTCAACTAACTGTCATTAGAGTATTAGTAGACTGTCTGCTTAATATTTGCTAACACTTTATTTTATTGGTCCCCCAACAGACTTATACTGACTACAAGTCAACTTATTCTCCTAACCCAAACCCTAACACCGAACCCTAACCTACCTCTACTAATACTCTAATGAGAGTTAGTTGACATATAGTTGAAAAGTTACTTATAGTTAGTAGACTGTCTAAAGTGGACTATCGAAATAAAGTGTAACCAAAATGTTTCATTCATTTTAACTGAGCTGAAAGTTGTTGTGTGCAATGGACAAAGAGGTTCAGTGTTTTGTTACTATTCAAAAGTTACGGCCAAACGGGTAGGTGAGTGAAGGATAAAAATCCACCCAGGCTCTATAATTGGAAAAAAGGCCATTTGAGCCATCCGACTTGTCCATTTGTTTTTAAAGCGATATTGATCCAAGAGAGATCTAAATGGTTCTACCACCACAACATGCATTTCCTGTTTTTAAGATATGTGGCTTCATTTATTGGCCTGGGTTCAGTGTGGAGAGTGAGCTGTGTTTGGAAGCAGTGAAGCTAATTAGACTCACGTAAAAGTCTCTCGCTTCTTTCTTTGCACTTAAAACACCAAAACAACAAACCAGAGACACTTTTATCACGGAAGTTTTGTACTAGCTCTAAGTGTAACGTTGAGCTTAATGATGTAGGTTATCATATTCCTCTTTGAATTCTTCACACGGCCGCTTTATGTTGATTTATGCTTTGTGCTACTGAGAAGATACAAATCATTTCATCTGTGGGCTTATGAGAATGAATTCAAGCACCGACAGTGCATATTACACTATTCCAGGAAAATATATGTGGGTGATTCCTCAATTAGCAGAAGTTTTCAGCTCCCTAGGATGATAAAATAACAATGGTTCTAGTTTCAAAGGATAGATTATAATATCTTTGCACTTTATTGTGTCCTTTAAATTACTATGTGCACATTTTTTCATGTTGAAATATTACATTTGCCAAAATTTCATTCATTATATTTGTCTTTTTCTTTCGTAATGTAAAAAAGTGTTCTCCTTTGCATTTTTCTTGAACGTAAAATCTCTCATTTATAATGTAGTAGGTATTATAAATGGTTAGTTTTGTTTTAATATAAATGGTTAGTTTTGTTTTAAGAATTACAATACTGCTATCATTACCATCTCACCAAACTTTTTACAATAAATCCCAATTTATAAATAATGTAGTGCTGTCATATCGATCACGATTAATCGCATCTAACATAAACGTTTGTTTATATATGTATTTGCGTGTGTGTGTGTGTGTGTGTGTGTGTGTGTGTGTGTGTGTGTGTGTGCGTTTATGCGTGTGTGCAAACAAACACACACAAACATATATAAACAAACGTTTATGTCAGATGCAATTAATCGCGATTAATCGATTTGACAACACTACTATTATTATTAGGTGTCGCCCCATTACACATACAAAAATCCAGGTTAATCAAGGCAATTATTGTTTCTCTAATTATTAATCATAATCATTATTATTCATAATAATTAGGTGTCTCATTTTCATAAAGTAGCCTAATTGAAGAATAAATCAAATACATGAAGGTGTTATCTTATAATCTATTAAAGAAAACATAAAAATATATTATACAATAATAGTTTGTGTTAGGGGATTGTTGCAATCAGTAACTTTGCGACTGAGCAATGGAAATGGTGATATCTGCCACAAATTATTGCTCCATATGTTCACTCAACCATTGCGTTCATAATGTTTACTCTGAGCAAAAAGAAAAGTTCCTGAGACCCTAATTCACCCCAACAGCTGTTCCCCAGGTTTCCTAAGAGAGAATATAGAAAGCATGCATCAACATGCCTCCATGTACGTGTCCGTATAGAAGATTCATCTTGGGTTTTACAAGCGTACATATTTACAATGGAAAAACTGTGTCGGATCTGACCGTGGTGAGCACAGATTTGAGTAATTTCAGGGCAGTTTTCCACAGGTCACCTGTGCATGCCACCATTTCCAGCTCTGTTGCCATGCTGTGGCCCGTAAGAATATGTGTATCACCACTTTTTTCGCGTCGATCCCTCACGTCTGAATGCAAGCTCTGGGTGCTGGCGCAGTCTTTGATGATAGCAGTACGTTTTCATCTGTCAGCCTTCATGACTCCCCAAAGGTTCTCTCTGGGTTGCTGTCTATTAAATTGGGATTGATTGAAACAATACGAATCATACATTCAACACTGTACCGCAGAAAGAGAGATTTGTTCCTTCTGCTGTCTTTCCTTTCTTTTGCTTTCATTTTTTGACAGGCCCTGGGGGCTTGTTACCGTTTCCCAAAATGCATTTCACTGCACTTTTGCAATTTAAGGTGACCGCTGAGATACTTTGCACCCAGGCTGTACATCCATTCCCTTCCTGTGTAAAAAGAGTTTTATGCTATTAATATAGAATCAGGCTGTGGTTTTCTGTATATAATGTTTTGAAAATCAATAAAGAATACTTAGATAATTGTATTCTGGCTGCTCTGTGTTGAAGAAGAAATATTGAGTAAATATCCGTACTGATTTCTTCTTATGGAAAAGGATTTAATAACTACTGATAGCAATGCACTAAATGTATTCACATTATTTAATATAATTAACTCTGTTTAGAGAGTAATGCAAAATATACTTCAAAACATAATAATTTTGTAAGAATTTATTTCAGTTTGTTTGTATCCATTCATCACTATTACATTTTAATTGCTTATGCAATATTGCTTTTACTGAAAACAAAATATCATTCTTTCTTTATGCAGTTTTATTTCTGCACGCCTTTGAATTTCTGTATTTGCCATGAATCTTTTGCTCAAGCCTGTTAACTAATCTCCTGTAAAATATTGTTCATAAAATTGACCACATAGTTCAAACACACCCTTGTGAAAAACAAGTGTGCTTAATTTAATAGAGAGTGCACTTGCAGATAATTTAATATTAATGAAATAAAAGACCACTTTAGAGAGTTTCCTAAGTCCTACTTAAAGGGTAACTGTTGCCAAAATTGAACCTAGGCTCTTTTTGTTTATCTACCCGAGTTGACGTGTAAAAGCATAATTAGAATGGACAAGCTACTTTTAAGATTGACCATATTTTAGTTTTAGGTCAAAATGCCTTTAGAATGGGAGTGCATGGTGCACTTCTGTGATAGCATCAAAATCCCTATTTTTAAAACACTAAAAAGGCTTGACACAACATAAAACTGTGCTGGAAGTATCACCAGGGGCTCCACACATGAACTTGAGCATTTACTACTTTGTTTGTGTACACAAAGTTTACTAAAAAGAAAGGTTTTGAACAACTCACTGTAGCTGTTGTTCTTCCCGGCATTTTGTCAGTCAAAAATAGTTGATCTGTATCACTGAATCGTTTCATTATTATACTGTATGAGGATCCTTTTTCTAATACAAGGTCAATTTTGATTTTCACTAACGACAAAACAACAAATTATCCGTGAATTTATATGGAACTAAGCCATTTTAACTCTCCTCCCTGTTACTTTGCATTCGGAGATCGACTACTTTTGACTGACAAAATTCCAGCCACCGGAAACACTAACTGATAAAGTGAGTCCTAATTTACTCACAAAGATGTCATCCAAGATGTCCATGTCTTTCTTTCTTCAGTCGAAAAGAAATTTAGGTTTTTGAGGAAACATTATGGATTTTTCTACACAGAATGGACTTCAATGGCAACCATCTATCCCAATGTTCAAAGAAGGTTGAAATGTCCACCTCAATGCAGCTTCAAAGTCTCGACACGATCCCAGTCGAGAGATAAGGGTCTTATCTAGTGAAACGATCGGTCATTTTCAAAAAAAAAAAGAAAAATGTATATACTTTTTAACCACAATTGTTCGTCTTGTGCTGGTCTGCGATGCGCCACGTATTACGCCATCAAGTTATTTGTCTGTGTACTCCAGTTCAAAAAAGACCAGCACAAGACGAACGATTGTGGTTAAAAAGTATATACATTTAAACAATTTTTCAGAAAATGACCGATTGTTTCGCTAGATAAGACCCTTATTTCTCGACTGGGATCATGTAGAGACTTTGAATTTGGCAACAGTTACCCTTTAAGGGTAATTTACACAACAATGATGTACTATAAACAGAAAAGTTTTTCCTTTGTGTTTTTCCCGTACAGACGACAACGCTGTCAACATGATCCCCGTTCACACGGATCCGCGAAAACAACAAAAAACACTGAATTATTCATGTCAGGCCAGTAGTTGGCGATGTCACTTTGTGAAGAAACACTACGCGCCTATAGGCCGAACACGTAATATACATGCGCATGACATCAACGTTTTCAAAAATTCGTTTTTTGTTTGTAGTTTACTCAGAGACTGTAAAGAAGGAGCGTTCAAAACAGATTGAACGAAGGGTGAAACAGAGCAACTTAAACACACACTGATAATGAGATGATAACGAACAGGTGTTATGATTGGATGAGTGTCCATGACAACTGATGACTGGCGTGAAACTAAGATAAAGAACCAGAAGTCCATGAAAACAGAAACTAGGAGCAAACTAAACGTAATATCGGCAGACATTTTCACACTTTATCCAACCGTACAATATTTTGAATATAACAGGGTTGAGCATGTTACAGCCCTGTTATCTTGGGCCTGAGCTGGGAAACTATTTCTTAAACATTCTAAAGTAACCTTTCTCAAATAAAGCATAACAATCAGCTTGAGGATGACTGTGTACCATGTACGTGATTATATTCATGTACAATAATAGGAGGGACCGCAATCCCACCAAAAATGTTGATGAATTGATTTCTGAGAAAAGAGATTTCAAAGATTTAAGAGTTGAAGAGATTAAACACGACTAGAAACTCTTCTTCTGCTCTAGATACACATCTTTTGTAAGTCCCTGGTGTTTATTTGCAGGAAAGCCTTGAGAAATATCCAACAGAGGTTAATCTGTGATTAGCAAAGGTATGGCCATGCTTGAGTCACAGAGAATGAGGAAAAGGAGTGAAATGATGAAGAACAGAAGAAGAAACGGAGAGGGCACCTCTGAGCAAGAATTGCCCCCTGCGGTTGCCTGATGTCAGGTGTGGGAAAGCAGATGAAAGTGGGGTAGGGGTGCTGTGGAGGACTTTGATCTAGCCTTTTGTGTGCTAAACACGGCTGTGTGCCAACTCTCTCTGAAGGTGCAGCCTTTGAGTGCTCTCCCATGTGCTCGCTATGCCAGTCTGTATGCCAACCTGCTGTCTTGTGCTTTCACAGAAGTGTCTGAAGTATCTTGTCCACCTTCTGCCGCTCTCTTCTTCCCCTTAAAGAGTCTGCGCGCAGCACGGAGACCTCGGAATGATTGTTAAAAGGGGGTTCTCGCATTCCGGAGGCACATGTCATGCTGAGTCAGGCCTATCCTTTATCCTTTCTGCTTCACTATCATAGAACAAGCGCTACTGACTTCCAGCAGTGCAATGATAATGATATGCATGTTCAATTTTTTATGTGTGCTATGCCTTTGAAATGCGCCCGTAGTTAACCCGTTTAATCTCACCAGTCGCATTTGCGACCGCCATTTAGCTTTGAGTTTGAAGAGTCTTAAAAGTGTTGATGTATTTCACACCTGTCAACTATAAATGAAAGTGGAGGCTGTATTGAATTCATGTGAACATTTTTACATGGCCAGGGTCAAGGATGTCTATAATACCTGGGGAAAACTATTCGTTAGCATTCTCATTCATCTCAATGGCAGTTGCCTGGAAGTACGTGATTTGAAATCGGTCATGGAGACATGTTTTGAGACCGGCGGAGACGACAGCACGGAATAAGGCTGCTCAGACTAGCGTGGCGGCTACACATGTTGTAAATAAGACAACATCTGTATGGCAAACCCATCCACATTGCGGTTTCTGTTATTGTTGTTTTTGGTGTATGCATATTAATGCAAAGGCATTGCCATTGAAAACCAATGTAGATATTCCGGAAAACAAAAGAGCGGCACGTACACTAAACAGTTGCCATACACAATGTGGACAATCAATCATTTTAGATCAGATTTCCAATCAGATATACAAATAATCGTATTTGGACTGAGTGTAAACGTAGACAATATATAGCATTTCATGCAATTATTTTTTTTGGCAATCACACTTGCTAAATCTGATCTGATTTCAGTCAGATAAGCACAATATTGGATTTAGACTAACAGTCTGAACATAGCCTAGGTCAACACACATAAGCACAGAAACAGAACCAACATAAATATACATGTTACAGTGCCTGTCTGTCAGAACTGCAAAAAAATAATCAATAAACAAATAAACAAATTTATATGCAAGTTGGTGTATCGTTATGTAATGCATACATTTTTTTTTGTAGAAAACTTTATAAAAAAATTACACATTAAATGATAAATATAATAAAAAAAGAATGAAAAAACATCATTAAAAAAACATTGATACTGGCTTAATAAAGACTGGCCTATAGCCTTTAAATACATTTTAGAGGCTTGAGGTAGACCCCCAAGAAACCACATCAAACCAGTTTAGCCCTTAATAAACCTAGTTATTCTGTACAAACGTTCACAAATGTTGTTGTTGGGTAGCATGTTTTGCTAGACATTACTAACATGTTGCTTAGCATTGCTTGCATTTTATTAACTGCTTTTATTCTGCTTGTATTAACACACAACTATAGCATGTTTATATGATGTTAGAACATTGTTAGTTTGTATCATGTTTATAGCATGTTTGAGCATGTTCTTAGCATTTTATATTTTTGTTAACATGTTTTAGCACATTGATTCTTCTTCTTCTTCTTCTTCTTCTTCTTCTTCTTCTTCTTCTTCTTCTTCTTCTTCTTCTTCTTCTTCTTCTTCTTCTTCTTCTTCTTCTTCTTCTTCTTCTTCTTCTTCTTCTTCTTCTTCTTCTTCTTCTTCTTCAGACATTCACAGACAATGTACTCACAAGTGTGACACAGAATTTGACAATGAACCAGCATAGGACAGCAAACACATGGGGATTATATAAGGAACACTAATGACGAAGAGAGGTGAAACTGATTAAACAATAATCACAAGACGAGGATAACAAGGGGGCGGGGTTACGTAACGACAACACAAGCACATGGCCCAAACAGGCCATGTGCTTGCACACAAAACATGGGTCTGTCATGATCCTGCCTCAAGACTAGAGAAAATCAAGGACACGAGGGCAGAATCATGACAGACATTTTAGATTTTAGCTTGGAGAGTTCCTGCTGCTCAAAGTGTCTGTACTCAAAAAGGGGAGAATGTGCTTGTAACACCAAAGTCACGAGTTTGATTCTCAAAAGAATGCTTGAACTGATCAAATGTACTGTATACTTTGAATGCAACAGAACGTTGCTTTGGTTAAAATTTCCAAATGCATAAATGTGAATAAATAATTCACCCAAAATGTGGAACTCATCCATGGTGATGTAACCGAAAATCTTCAAAAAGCACCTAAATCTACAATAAAGTATTCTACACTGTATACATTATGCCCTATAAGTATTTTTAAACTGTGCACAAACTTTATTGATTGTCTCTTGAAGTGACAAATTAGAATCTGAAGTAGAGAACAACTGTAAAACAAATATCCACTGTAAAAAAAAAAAAAAAAAAAAAAAAAACACTTTAACAATGCAAGACTATAAACATGGGCAAATACCTATTGATTGGTAACAGTTACCATTTACTGTAAAAAAAAATAAAGATTTACTGTAAATTTCAGTTTTACTGTAAATGCATTTTTTTCTGTAAAATGTTTTTTTTTTTTTTTTTTTTTTTTTGTGAATGTGTGCCTCTTCTGATTCATTAGCCACTATGGGTAAATAAATGAAAAAGTGCACTAAACTGTTTGTTCTAGCAGCCATTTGTTTATAATTATGAATGAATAAAGTAAAATAATGCAACAAATAGTTTGCAATAAGAAGCAGCGTAACAAAATGTTTTTGTCCAGCTGAAATAATTGGAAGCCTTGCACATAATAAAGTTATAAATGGCACTTGTGTTAAAAATAAGGAGAATTAAATGATGTAACTAATGAGCCACATGCACACAAACACTTTAACGGTACCTTTTACTTTTGTTTTCGGTTGTAAAAGTCTGTTTCTAATCAGAAAGGGGGGGGGGGGGGGGAGGGGGGAACAATCATGGTTCAGGCTTCATGTTTGTTTTTGTAATTTCTCTAATTTCATCCGTGTCACTATAAGATTGTGTATCAGATATAATATGAAGTTAATTCACCGTGACAGAAGACGGTATTTCTCCAAAGGCCCAGTTACAGTAAGTAAATAATGTGAGTTCATCAATAACATACCAGCGGAGTTACTCATCAGGAATAGAGCTGCTGGCGGCATGTGCCAAACGCTCTTTTCATTTGTGTGCATGTGTGAACTGCAGTCTGTGGATGGATTATATAATACGACAGGCACTGGAACACGCTGATGTCTCAAAAGCTTTGCAGCAAAATACTGGCTCGCTTCTTTCTCGGATTCATTCTGACTTGATTGGTTTTGCAAACAGAAAACTCAGAGAGCAAGGAGATCTGTTTTATAAAAGAGCTACTCCACTTGCACCTGACAGTACAAGGTGCAGAGTACATGAAATGTTGTGATTTTACAATTTAGTCAGTCAACGTATGGAAGAAAGAGACATGTTTCTTGCTGAGTTTAGCTCTTGCATAGACCGACTGCACGTTTATAGGTGGTTTGGCGGAAGAGGTCGGTTCTGGTCTCGAGTGAATTCTTTTAAGTGCTTCTTTTTCCATTATGCATTTTACTCGGAGTGTAATGGATTAGTTATTAGGCTGACACCTGTGAAAATCTGAAGCTGAACAGTCTGATTTTTTATGCGATTTTTTTCATGTAGTGCATCCTGCACACAAACATGCTTTTTACAATGCTTTCACAATCGGGAGTAAGGCCCTGTCCCAAATGACACACTTCATGTGCACTTACGGTCTTGTGGGCTCACAATGGCCACCGCATGCACGTGTCTGTTAAGTCCACAAGACTGTATGTCCCATTTGTCATTTTGGGTTTCAGAAGGTTGCTCATGAGTGCCCCGCTTTGCAGCCGAAATGCCCACTTTTGTCGGGCCCTATCTCTTTGAGCTCCGCAACAGACTTCTACAGACTATCATTTAGTTCATAATGCACACAAATCCTAGTTCTGTCAGGACCACTATCGTCAAATACGATTGACAATTAGCATACAGATTGGATTGGCGGTATGGTTCTGTTCTGGGCGAGAACTCCCTGTGCATCCATGCAGCCTAGCATGCGTAAGAGCAGCAATAACCCCCCTTAGAGTAAACAGAACAGAACCAACATGAATGTATTGCAGATATCATTAATTCAAAATTTTAAAGTACCACATAATTTGAGAATTTATTTTGATGCAAGGGGAATAAGAATACCAAATCTTGACTGGATGAGAGGTGGAGCTGGGGAGGGAGAAGGGTAATTTGCTCCTGAGAAACGCGATAGCTGTTGATAATACTGCAGAGCTTATATTTATGTATCCAGTGATAGGTGTCGTATTCCTTTAGGTAGACGTAGCTTGACTAACGTGACCTCCCAGAACTAACGCTATGCTTGATATCTTTAAGTAATGAAATTTTATTTGTTTGTTCTGACAGTGGTAAATATACAATGAATCTATTGGTTGCTATAATAATGATGTGTGACTCCAAGAGACCTTCTCATGCGACAGCTAAAAGCACGAAACGCTCATGTCAATCTTGATATCTTTCTGTGCTGTTAAACTTGTAAGTTGGAGTTGCCCTGTACATTCATGTATCATGTGTCTGAAAGCGCTCACCCATTCACTCACTCAGTTCATGAGAGCTGTAAATAAGTGAAGTCAGACACAGAGGTCACTGCACTGTGTGTAATGTTACCGTCACATTCAAAAACTGGAAATTGTATTCAAATTTTATTCGATTTGATTTTGTGATTTGATTTGGATATGCAAAAAAAAAAAAAAAAAAAAAAAAAAACTGATTTTTGCTGCCTGTCTGAATAAATACATAAACACATGAAGCAGACTGAGTGTATAAGGGTTTCTTCAATAGCGGGCACTTTTAGTCCCAGGGGTTGATTTTTGTATTAACAGATTTAAGCAAGCTTTTTTATTATTGCAATAAATAATGTGTCGCATAAAAACAGTTCAAAACAAGGTTCTATATAGAATCCTAGGGTGTCAGACTCAATATTAAAGAACCCTTCATGTGCAAAAGGTTCTATACAGGAGAAATGTAAAATAATTATATACATGTTTAACAGTTCTTTTTTTCCCCTAGTGATAAAGTTAATTAATTCAATCTAAATCAATACAATTATATCTTGATTGGAACCCCTAATTTGAAGCACCTAACAGAACCTTTTACTTCTAATATATTTTTGCTATAATTGACTAAAGTATTAATGAAATGGCGTCACACAAGTTCATTCTTTGATTTAGCTTGAAGTACAGTATATTAGAGCCTTCATGTATCAGTTGTGGTCCCACAGTGGCTAAACACCCTCTGGCTACGCCTGTTACGGTAGCCACGTTGAAGAAAGAGATTGACGGGTCTGAGCGGACCACTGTCAATGGTTTGATGGTGCCTGGGAGGCTGAATGTTCACACTTTTGCCAGAGACAAACCAATGAATGGCCAACCCGATGTCGGTGGCTAATACGTACAAATTCTTATGACCTCAATTGCAAATTGGGCAACTCGTAAAATATGTATGATTTAGCAAAATTCGTACAAATTCGTACGAATGACCTACCCCTGACCCCGCCACTAAACCTACCCATCACTGAGGTTTAGATAAATCGTACGAATTCGTGCGAGTGAGGTTGTATGAATTTGTACGAATTAGCCACCTCATACTCACTTGTACGAATTGGTCGTGAGATAGCGTTGGAATGGCATACTAATGGCAGTTAATACAATACAACTGGAATAAAAAAAATACATTTTAACATAAAAACAATCGTACATACTTCACCTTTAAGGGAGTTTATAAATGTCCACAGGGTCAAAAGTGCCCATAGCTGAAGAAACATCCATATATAACAAGTCGAGGTCAAAGACAGGGTTAAGAGACAGTTAATAAGCAAGACTGAGAACGAGATAAAAAAAAACGCAAACATAAGAGCGAGGAATGGCATGCATGTGTGGGAAGCAGTTTTGGCTTGAACAGTAATGATCTCAGCACACACAGGACTGCAAACCGGCATCTGCCTCAAACGTTAAACGCAGACCCCCAGAAAGAACACCTTTTTAAATGAAATGCCAGATTTAATGTCTCAGAGTCAATCGGGATTGATATTTAAGCTGATCTTTTTAATTTTCTAGACAAAAGGCATTGCTACATTTAGAGAAATCATCTGAAATAGCATCAGCAATCAGTCACTCACACCGTTTCCTCCAATATCCCTCAAATTAATGTGCACATTAGAATCAGGAAGGAAGCAGGGAAGCGTGCACTCTTGACACCTGGAAATGACATGCGCTTGCATCCTGGCATACGAGGGGTTTCTTAAAGATGCATATTTCATGGAAATGTAAAATGCATGACTACAAGAACCTCAGTTCAAAGTGCACGAGCGCAGCGTGTGTGCGAGCGGCCATTTAAAGCCCGCTGCTGGCCTGATGTATGACGCGAGGTGAAAGCGCCGTACGGGACTCTCACGAGCAGCTTGCTAAATGAAAGAATTATGAGGATGAAATTCCACAAAACTATCTACAGATTTAAGTATTCACTGATGTAACTGAGGAAGGTCAGGGCGGGGTGACATTCCAGACGTGTGTGTGGGTGAGCTGAAGCAGCTTTCCAAACCTGGGTTTGTGTGTGTGTGTGTGTGGGGGGGGGGGGGGGGGAATGTGTATATATATATATATATATATATATTTGTCCTTGTAATTATTTTAATGTCTATATACTTTGTTTTATATATATTAGGGCTGTCAAATCGATTAATGGCGATTAATCACATCTAACATAAACGTTTTTGTCAATATAATATGTGTAATATGTGCACACTATTGTATCTCTATCCAGTTTTTTTACAGATCCAGGGATTTTTGAAATAAATTAATGTACTATATTAAATAAAAATGTTATTCAACAAGGACATATTGAATAAATTTTTTTTTTTAAAAATTAATTAAGCACATGCATGTTAAAAATGAATGCTGTTCATTTTAACTTTTTACTAATTTCAATGATTTCTGAATGATCATGTGACACTGAAGACTGCAATGATGCTGAAAGGCTTGATCACAGGAATAAATCACATTTTTAAATATATTCACATAGAAACCAGTTATTTTAAATGTAAATAATATTTTGCAATATTACCATTTCACTGCATTTTTCATCAAATAAATGCAGATTGATGAGCATCAGAGACCTGCCAAACAAATAATCATAGTATTACTAAAAATCCCTTTATCAGAAGCTATGAACTCAATGAACTCAAGTGCTTCTGAACCACCTTTATCAAACAAGTGTGTAATTTGGCAATTTCAAATAATTTGACTTCTAAATGTTTCAGTTTAGGAGTTTTATAGTCTGGTGCCGTGCAGCAAAATGAAGGTGTCCGTGTGGCTAATCCAATCAGATTTTAGAAAGTAGGCAGCGCAGTAATTGAGCAGCTCTAGTCGCAGAGAGAGAGAAAGAGAGAGAGAGAGAGAGAGAGAGAGAGAGAGAGAGAGAGAGAGAGAGAGAGAGAGAGAGAGAGAGACATCATTTAAAGGGAGACAGAATGAGATGAGCTACTGTCAGACTCCTCCGAGCGTGGCCAACATTGTCATCTCTCCCAACCTATCCTCATGTGCGCTGATGTGCATCTCGGGATGACAAGATCTTCCTGTCTTCCTGTCTTTCCCTCCCTCTGGAGTCAGTCAGTATCCGGGAGGCATCAGTCTTGGATCACTACGCTCAATCAAAACCTGGTCAAGGAAGAGCTGCATAATGTGACGGAGGCAATGTCTCTTTGATGCCGACTCGTCAGCCTAGTGCCAGGAGAGCCAGACAATCCCAGTCTAAACGGATGATTGGGAGAAAAAAACCCCAGCAAAGACAGGTAGACAGACACACTCCCGGCTGTATTAAATATAATCCCCGGCGTTGACCTGTAGGTTGCCTCTGTTTGATTAATTGGCCTTAGTTTTAATTAGCGGGCCCTTGAAGACTGCCTGAATCGAATGAAAACACGCAACGTAATGTAATGAAATAAAACCCTGAAATGGAGGTATCACGGTCTCGTATGATAATATCACCTCATTACATGTTGATTGTTTTACCTGCAATCCTATCTGCGCTCATTGCCCTCCATTATGAGGCAGTTGAGAGGAAATCAAAGCGGAGACAAACAGATAATCTTTTTTTTTCTTTCTTTGTGGTTATGTAATGTCATTTAAAGGCTAATGCAATTTATAATAAATTTGATCATGTTGTAAATTCACAGATGTGCTCTGGAGGTAGTGTCTTCATTTTCTACGTCTCCATGTTGTATACACACTGCCCTCTAGTGTGTCTGACGCTGCAGCTGGTGTTGGTCTAGGCTTGTCGGAGTGAATGCCAATGCGTCTCCTGCAACGCTTGAGGATTTGACAGCCAAAGCCGTTTTGTACGTGCCACTCAAGCACGACGTGGGAGAACCGCAAACAAGGCCACGCTGCTCTTAAAAAGCATGTTGACACCACAATTATTTGGCACTGCTCTGTGACCCTTTTAAGACAACAGAGGTCTGATCAATATAGAAGTCAAGATGCAGTAAACATTATCTCAAGATATTTTAAAAGCGATGTTTTCTGGGGAAAGACAATATGGTAGGTAGCTTGGTAGCATTTAAATTTTAGAATGAAATGAATTAATAAAATAAAAGTGATTAAAAAGCTATTTGCAATGTATTTTGCTATATATATATAAATGATAGATAGATAGATAGCAATACATATATGTGTTATATAATAGATATATTGCTATCTATCTATCTATCTATCTATCTATCTATCTATCTATCTATCTATCTATCTATCTATCTATCTATCTATCTCCCCTTTCATTTATCTATCCATCCATCCATCAATCCATCCATCCATCCATCCATCCATCCATCCATCCATCCATCCATCCATCCTTCCATCCATCCATCCATCCATCCGTCTGTCTATTCCTTTGTCCATCCATCTATCCATCCCTCCATCCATCCATCCATCCATCCATCCATCCATCCATCCATCCATCCATCCATCCGTCTGTCTATCCATTTATCCATCTATATATCTATCTATCATCCATCCATCTATCCATCCATCCATCCATCCATTTGTCCATCCGTCTGTCTATTCCTTTGTCCATCCATCCATCCATCCATCCGTCTGTCTATCCATTTATCCATCTATATATCTATCTATCATCCATCCATCCATCCATCCATTTGTCCATCCGTCTGTCTATTCCTTTGTCCATCCATCCATCCATCCATCCATCCATCCGTCTGTCCATCCATTTGTCCATCCGTCTATCTATTCCTTTGTCCATCCATCCATCCATCCATCCATCCATCCATCCATCCATCCATCCATCCCTTCATCCATCCATCCCTCCATCCATCCGTCTGTCTATCCATTTATCCATCTATCTATCTATCAATCATCCATCCATCCATCCATACATCCATACATACATCTATCCATTTGTCCATCCGTCTGTCTATTCCTTTGTCCATCCATCCATCCATCCATCCATCCATCCATCCATCCATCCATCCATCCATCCATCCATCCATCCATCCATCCATCCATCCACATATGAAATGCATATGAAATGCATAATGTAGATGTTTTTACATTTGTCTAATTTGCCTGGCAACATTATCATAATAATGAACAAATTTTAAGCTCATGAAAGTGTAATTAGCAAGCAATGTGATTATATAAGTGTAACAATTTATTCAATCATATCCAGATGTTCTTGCAGTAGTGGTAATAAATCATCCGTATGCTGTATGGCCAACTAATTTTAAGCAATATATTCATCACAATTTTCTTAGGGGAAAAAAATAGCTGATGTCATTTTTACATTATGTAATGGGACACTAAAAGGGCAGGAAATAAGTGAAAAATAGAACGTGGCTATTAATGAAACTTTAGAGACATGTATTTTCATTTTTCGAAACATACAACAAAAGGTCATCTGAGGATACAGTGAATCAGGAAACCTGAAACCCTGTCTACGTCAAGACGAGCCTCTGCTTCCTCGGTGGCTGTGAGTGTGTTCTTTCACTCAGCGAGAAGAATTCAAACTTCACCACTATTCTGTCATTGTTTACTTAACGACTTTTCCAAACAACAATCACCACACACAATTCAAACCCCCAAAACACTTTCTTTCTTTTTTTTGTTGGCATGAAAGTAACATTTTATGTTTCATTTCAAAGACAAATGAAACCAAACTTTAGGGAAGCTAAGCTTTGATTGCATAACTTTGCAAAACTCTCTCTTTTTGCAGATTTCAACATTTTCCTTCATTCGGTTGGGGCTGACGTCCTCTCACTTTCTTTTACTCGTCTTTGCTTCAAACTGAACAGCTCGAACACCACAACAGAACTCCGCATCCTCACCAATGTTCACACCTCTGTTTGCTTCTCATTAACATGTACATGTTGTATAACAGAGCTTGTTATGTATGGGTGAACTCTTAAAACATTTCACACTCACTCATTTGTTTGATGTATTAACTAACAATGTCCAAATGTATATACATACAAAGACTGATTGAAAATAATGCACAAAAACATTTTAATAAAATAAGAAAAAAAACGTTTTAAATAATTACTTGATACTATGCAGGGGAGAGCCGGGACAGTTGAAACACTTTTCAGATTAACTTAATTTTCTAAGATAAGGTTTACAATTTTTTGTGTGTGTGTCTGTGTGATCAACAACTTACATATGTGTTCTCTTAATATCATGTGTTATTCGGTACAAATATAGAATGATTTAAGTAAACATTTACTTTTGTTGACAGTAGTTGTGCTTTGTTTCAATCGTCCCGTCTGAGCGGGACGGTTGCAACACAGGGGTGGGACGGATGAAACATAACAGTTTAAACGGCAACTGTTCATCTAATGCTTGTTTTTATAAACAATACCTGACAAGTAACTTATGTTCATATTGTTACAAACATATTTTGTTATTTATTTTAATGTAAAGGTTCATTTTAACCATTTTTGTTCTATCGCCCAATAAACAGGCGATAAGCCTATGCGCATTTGGTGTAATCTTTCTAATAGGCTATTTTGACGAAGACAGACAAATCCATTTACAAATCATTTTCTTACATTTTTCTTCCTTGAGTCATATTGAGTGTCACTCAAAAACAGCTTTCCGGCTTTAACGGAAGAAATGTTTTTGCGGGTCTGGTACGCATTGAGTGTTGTACGTGCTGACGAAATTTGATGTACATGACGTGAGTGGGTTTCAAGAAAATCTCAATGTTTCATCCGTCACGCGTTTCAATCGTCCCGACTCTCCCCTACTTTATTTTTATTTAAAGTTATTTATTAGCTTTTCAATCGTCCCGGCTCTCCCCTACTTTATTTTTATTTAAAATTATTTATTAGTTTAAACAAATAGTTTTATGATAGATTTGTATGTCTTAACATTGAAAATCTGGGTCTAGGACACTTTTTTTAAATCTATAAAACCTATACATTTCAGCAGCACAGTAAAAGTAATACAAATAAATAACGAAGGCATGTTAAAAAGTTTCCAAAACAGCTTGTTAGTTTTAAAATAAATCATGACATGTTGAAAAAGAGCCTTATTAGAGGTGAAACTAGGGGGTTTGAGTTATGCATATGTCTGTGATTTTCTATTCTCCATTCTGATGAAAAGGGAAAACCTATGATGTTGATGTTTCTCTGAAGGTCACTGCTAACATGGTAAATCTGTGTGTCTGATCCACTTGGCTTTTTGCTTCATTTGTTGCATCTGATTGATTTTAATTTGGAAATGGAGGTTTACTATACGTTTAAAAGCAAGAGGTCACTCGAGGATACGGTGATGCGAGACAGAACTGGAAATGTTTGCCTCTCGTTACCACCGCGGCTTTGTCCCAAGATGGAAAAGACTGTACGAACCACTTATTCGTATAATGAAGACATAGAATGTTCCAGGCTCCTGTGCAATCCGGGTTTACACACAGTTATAATCTCCAACTGAAGGGCCGCTATTTTCTTTGCTTTTTCTTTATACGGACAAGGAAAACATTAGCTGAACTTGCCACCGGAGTGTAAATGAGATCAAGATGGATTTTGATATCTGCTTTCTGTTTGCAGCGCTGCAAACCGCAAGCTTTCTGAGCCTCTGAAAGCCAAGTCCAAGACATGAGGGGCAACGTTAAATGAGATTTCCTGTAGCAAAGCGCTGGTTGTGGCTAAAGGCATTAAAGCTGATCAAATCTTATAAACCTCTGCTAGTAGGATTTGATGTACATTACTGACAGTGAGAAATGGTCTGTTTGAAATATAATACAGCATTTTAAGTCTGGTAGATAGCTAGGTGGTTATAAGAAATGTTCAAAGTGTTTTCAAGAACTTGACGGTATTTTATCAGACGATTGTCAGTGTGGTAGTTTGTTCTTTAGCTTTGAATTCTCTACAACAACACCTTTACAATGGAGGATAAAGCCCGAGTATGACATTTAAATCATTGTAGACTTGCTACAAATGTTTTCCTGTGGGATATTGTACATTATTGGATCTTATTGAGAACAAATTTAGTGAGTCATGTGGGGAAGCGATGGAAATGTAGAGTCAAACTCTGGAGAAAAGAGTCCTGCCAATTTTGTTAAAGTGCTAAAGTGTTATATGAAAGCCCAACCTTATCATGTCACCTTCAAATGGCGGCCATGTCTAAGCACATTTATAATCCAAAGTCTTTCAAATAAAAAGTTGAATTCAGCTACAAGGTCAAGTAATAGAAAATATTGCATCCTTATGTGATAAGGATGTCTTAAAAATAGTGCTTGCCCCTTGCATATTTGAATGAATTTGCATACAGTAAGGTAATAGAAGGCATAGAAGACTGAAACACCTTTTATAATGAACATTTTAGTGGTTTCTATTCATTTTGGCTAACTTTGCTTATCTTTGTTCATATTAACAAGCATAATTGGGTGTCTTCAAGTGATGTTAAATTCTAGGTCCAAAAGGAACTGCAACGTAAAAAAAGAATTACAGGATAACAAGAAGAGGAGGAAGAATAAAAGGTTGGGTAAAATATCCCAATCAATCTCAGGGGGGTAATTTACTAAAAACTAATTGTTCACACTGACAGTTTTGTTTGTTTGAACGCGCTGCCTTCTTTATTTAGTGCCTGATTTATGCATATGCAAAAATGGATGCCAATATTATAAAGAAGTGTCCAAGAAAAAATCTTTGAAAAACTAGTTTAAAACACTTGTGCCAAGTTCTACAAAATATATTAATGTTCTGTCATGTAGGGAAGTAAAGTAATACATTTTACGTTGTATACATGTGAGAATCTTATTTAACTGTAGTCTACTTATATTTTGTAAACACCAACTTGACCAGGTTGGGAGACCAACTAAACAGCGACCAGCTGGGATAGATAAACCACACATGAACATACCTTAAATCCAAAAGATGTGTAACTGATTGATAAGGGTTTGTAATCATTATCTGGACTTGTGAACCAATGTGGTGAAATCTTGAAAACCAAACATTCCCCACACCTACATTTGTCTAGGTGTAGTCCATTAGACAGCACTGAGAGATGTGACTGCATGGAGAGCTTAGCTTACAGGGAAAGTCTAGAAGCAACACGTCATGACGATTAGACCATGAAGGGAGATTCCCCTTTACATGGTTGAGAATCAACAACTGTTTCTGGAGATGAAAAGATGAAGAGGGTGACCCACATTGGGACAGCTGGCTGGTCAGGGGATGTAGAGAGTTGAGTCATGTTGTTCTGATGAATGTCAAACTCTATATTCAGCATCTGTGTTAACAAATACAGCCTTTATCCAGACAGACGTGGATCAGCATTGTGGATATTGGATATACTTCAGACAGGTGGTCAATGATGGATATCACACACTTCATAGTATACAGTAATGGTTGATATGTTGACATTTTTTAAACTGTAAGATGACCCCAGCTATCACCAAACAAGCCCTTCCTGTGCTAAAACACTGTGTGCAATCACATCCTCTTTCCTCATGTATCCAAGTGAGCACCAAATGAATGTCATTCACATGTCGCACAGGAAATGCACAACTAGATATGAGTCACGCTTCCCCTATGACCCGAGACATACTGCGAGGAACCATCTGGAAGAACAAGATAAAACCATGCATCCTCATGGCCTCTGGTGCACTGTTTACTGCAAAAGGTGTTACATCTAAATTCAATTTACAATATGAACTGCCCCCCCCCCCCCCCCCCCCCCCCCCCCACCCTCCTCCCTTCTTGTACATGGATTAAAATTTTCGGTTTTAAATAAACTACCTTATCGCATCCACAAACTGCAGACTCTAATGGCTTCCGGTGGGTGCTGCATTATTAATGGTATGTGGTTAAATTTATCCCATCTCCTGCTAAATCCCATGCATATGCTGGAGATAATGACCAGCAGGAATTGCTGAGCCACCCACTGACTCGCTCTTTCTTGCTGTCCCCGTTGGGCCAAGGGTTAATGACATAATTTCCATTCAGTCAGGCTGCTGTACTCTTCCTGGTAGTCAGGTGATGAGAAGGAAAGCATGTGTGTGAGCAAGCGTGCCCGTATAACCATAAGCTGAATCAGAAAGAGCTGGCAGCATCTCTCTGATCCTGGAAGTGTCACCAGATATGCAGAGAGTGACTCACCAGAGCGAGCAAGATAAAATAAGAGGTTTGGGGAGTGGTGTTACTCAGGGGAATAGTATGCCAACCTTGGCTGCTGGGAACTTATACCATTGAGAGCTGGGTAAGAGAGGATTGAAGGGGTCCTGACCAATGAAAAATACAATTTAAAGAAAGATGATGCTGCTTTTTACGGTGTAGCAAGACCAAGTGGGGAATTAAAGGAAATGTCCGTCTAGGAATTGTAATCATTTACTTAATCATGTCATTCCAAATCTGTAAGTCTTCCTCACCTTTTGAGGAAAACAAAATGAGTTATCTGACAAAATCTAGTTTCCATACAATGATGATCAGGGTTGGAGCTGAACTTTGCAGGAAGGTAGACCTCCAGGAACAGGATTGGACACCCCTGCTGTAAATGAGGGTCAAGATGAGGCAGAAATGGCTGAGGATCCATCCACGTTAGAGATGTATGATTGGTGTTAGGTTGGTGACTCACTAGGAGTGTCCCGATGGGCTAAAAGTGATGGTGTAACAGAGCCAGGTCCACACCCTTCCTTCTCTTTAGCTGGTCACACCCTGTGGAGATAAACTGACCATCCCAGCACTGTAAATAACCTTTGTGCTCTCAGACAAACCACTTTCAAAGACAGAAAGAGAGAGAAGCACTCACATGAAGCACACTATGACTCATGTCAAGATACTTGGAAAAAGCTTGCCTTGGTGGAAATCCCAAGTAGAAAGTGGTTACCCTCAGTAATTTGTGTTTTTTTTCCGTTTGGGCTCTGGCTGGAAAGGTTATGTAACTATCCTCAGTAACTCCTTTAGAGGTTTCCTCCGGGGCAGCGTTCCTTAGTTTCATTTCATTTTCAAATTTCCATCTGATTAATTTTCATTTTCAATTAGAGGTGCAAGAACTCACCTAATTTTGAATACGAAAGAGGGGACAAACATGATCTGACTGCTTATGAGATTTTCATATCTGGTAGGCGTGTGTACTGTGCAGATTGCTTCTGAATTATTGTTGTTTGTCTATATTCATATTTGTCTAGTCTATATTAGACCAGTGGCAGCAGACAACGATGATTTATCTAGATAATTTGAGGTAGAAATTTCCAGTTCAGTAGCATGAACGAACACATTTAGAATTCTAAAAACTAAAGAGGACAAAGAGTACTGCATTTACATAATCAATAAATAGGCTGCATGAATAAGCACATTCCTGGGTTTTACCCTCTGGTACCAAACACAAAGGCTCTGTTTCAAAACCATTGCTACTTTTGCTATGTCGACTTCTAAGGCAGCATCTTATTAAAAAAGAACCTCTTAAGTGACTGATTTGGAATACTCTGCATACATGTAGGCAGCAGACTTCATAGAAATAGTGCTCTTCCAGTGAAGTACACAGAAACTCACATGACTCATGCACATTAGATATAGTTTTATTAAATATTTTCATTACTGAGTTAAATATATTTGTCATTGACATTTTTGTTTCCACATTTTTGTCCACCCATTGAGCTCATTGCAATGGATTTTAAGATTGCTTCCTTAAAGAATACAAGTGATTCTCCTTTGAATTTGACCAAACGATGGTCTCTTGTAAGGCTAGAGTAGTTCAACCCAATCTCATGAGAAAATGTAACTATTTTACAAGGTGGTGATTCATTTAAGGCCCTGTTTGCTGGTATCAAGATGCATTTTGGTCGATTGGATCGGAAGTGGATGACGCTGAGGTGTAAACGGGGTCTGAAAGATTTTGAGCTTGTACAAACGCATTCAACCGGAGTGCTTTCGTAGATGCTCATGTGGTCAAATGTGTTCAAATAGCCACAAAAGACCGTCAACTCTCCGCCTACTGACCTAATGCGTAAAGATTATGGGAAGTGAGCTAGCCAGATGGGATTTAAACTGTGTCAGCTGAAGACCAAAGTTTGGTTTGAAGACGAAAAACATACCATGCACAATGTTCTCTCACCATTCTCTCGTCATTTTGTAACAGAGACACTGCTTTAAATGACTTGGTGATGATGCGCCACACTGTATACTGCATATCAGATGGTGGCAGGGATTCAATTCTCACCTATATATAAAGTTTAGCTGATAGTCTGTATACTCATCATAGACTCAGGAATGTGGCAGAAATAGCACAGGAGAGAGTTAAATTAAGCTTGCAAAAGGCTTTCTGCAAGCTGATTTCAACAAATTTAGTTGATTTTAACTTCCTGTCTTAATACCCACTTGTGAAATATTAAATGGTCTTCTACGGTTGAATCTGTGTATATGCACAAGAAACAGCATAAACTTAAAAAAAGAAATAAAATAATAAATTAAAGTGAAGTTTATAATTGAAACAACTGAAAAAATCAAAGCATCAAATCTCTGCTCAAAAGGCTGCATGATTTAAGGCAAATCAGTCACAATTAAATACATGTTTACTTAAAAATGACAGTTTAGAGGGTTTGTGTTTGTAGCAAACCACTAATTAGTTGATGTTCATTTTTAGTTGTTTTGTCTGTTTTTAATGCTTCTGAAATTAATTAATCTTGTTTAAACATAAAGGTATTTTTTTTATTAAAAAAAAATATCGACCTGGCATTTTCTTTTTCTTCTCTGAAATTTGTCTTGTATGATTGGATATGTCAGTAGTATGACATGCATGAAAGGCCAAACTGGGTGTGTGGTCAGCTGACGGATGTTGGCGAATAGATTTCACAATAAATACCAAATGATAAAGTTCAGATTGAGGTAGACAGCAAACTTGACTCTAGGATCTTCTCCGCTAATGAATTCTACTTCAAATGCCACACAGCAAATTTACCGGTGTTAAATTTAGGGTGTACAAGTGGTGGCCAAAAGTGATGTCCGGCCTAGAAAAATTGACATCTTCACCCTTTATTAAAATATTATTAAAAAATTGTTAAAGATTTTGTAAGGATAGTTGTGCATGGAGTCTATTGTTTTATTTGTGATAAAGCAATGAAACATGCCAGACACATGCTAACAAGTATGCTTTTTACTGTGAGCTATTTGTTTTTACATTTATTTTTTGCAGAGTAAAATAAAACTTGTAGCTGTAGTTTGCCTTTTTTGCAGAATCTTTTTTCAGATAAGTATTTTAACCAAGCTTAGTGTTTTGTCCTTCCCTCATATTTAAAATGTTTCAAAACGTAAAATATTTACATTACTTTTATCATTTGCCGGTTCCCGCCTTCTACTTATCTGAGCTTGAACTTTGTTACAGAATAGTTTTAACTATAGTAGATTATATATATTGTTTAATATATTTATATATGTATAAAATACTCACTTCCATGGAAAAAAGACATTTGAGGAATGTTGGCTTGCGGTTGTCTTTTTTTCGTCATTGTTACTTGTATCACGCACAAATTAATACATTAAGTAATTGTCAATATATTTACCCATTGAAGGTATGCATTTAACATCACAAGGATCTGCATTGTCATTAGTAGGGTAAGAAAGAGCAGTTACACTTTATTTGAAGGTGTCATTGTTACAGTGTAATTATATAATTAAGTACTGAGTAATATTAATGAACTACATGCACCTACTATAGGGTTAGGGTAGGATTAGGGTTTTGTTTATGGTCAGTTGCATGTAATTATGCATAATTAACTGTTATTACTATGTTAAGTAATAACAGTACAGAGCCCCGTCTGATTGGTCGTGGCGGCGGTGTTGCAACAATCTATAGAGATATTCTGATGGTGATGGCGCAATGGATAAGACACATGCCTTTGGTGTGAGAGACCCGGGTTCGAATCCACTGTGAGACACCAATGTGTCCCTGAGCAAGACACTTAACCCCTAGTTGCTCCAGAGGCGTGCGACCTCTGACATATATAGCAATTGTAAGTCGCTTTGGATAAAAGCGTCAGCTAAATGAATAAATGTAAAATGTAAATGTAAATATTCTTAATGTTACTCAGAAAACAGGCCACAGGTTTAATTAATTTGAAGTACTTGTGCTAAATGTTATGCTCCCAGATGTAAGAAAGAAATCCCTATTATCTCTAGCCTTGGCTACCGTATATAGACCGCCAGGGCCTTACGCTGATTTCCTAAAAGAGTTTGCAGATTTTCTCTCAGATCTATTAGTCAATGTCGATAAGGCAATAATTGTTGGAGATTTCAACATACACGTTGATAACACAAATGATGCGTTAGGAGCTGCGTTCACAGATTTATTAAACTCCTTTGGGGTCAAGCAAAACGTTAGTGGTCCCACTCATCGTCTTAATCATACTCTAGATTTAATTATATCATATGGAACCGATCCAACCGATATAGATATTATACTGCAAAGTGATGATGTCACTGATCATTACATGGTAACTTGCATACTACGTACGGCTGAAATGTGCCATGTTGCGCCGCGTTATCGACCAGGCAGAACAATCCTTCCAACTACTATAGATAGATTCTTGAATAGCTTACCTGATCTATCTCAGCTCCTCAGTGAACCCAAACTAACAGATGAGCTAGAGGAAATGACTAGCAGTATGAGCACCATTTTCTCTAGTACATTAGAAACTGTTGCACCAATTAGATTAAAAAAGGTTAGAGAGAAAACTAAAGCACCATGGTACAACAGTGCTACGCATGTTATCAAGAGAGAAACTCGTAACTTAGAGCGCAAATGGAAACAAACTAATCTAGAGGTCTTTAGAATCGCGTGGAAAGACAGTATGTCACGTTATAAAAAGGCTCTAAAAGCAGCCAGGGCTGAGCATCTACGCAAACTAATAGAAAATAACCAAAACAATCCAAGGTTTTTATTTAACACTGTGGCTAGATTAACAAATAAACAGACATCACCTGACCAAAATATTCCGATATATACTATATCTTAATAGTAATGATTTCATGAATTTCTTCACTGAGAAAATAGAAAGCATCAGAAACACAATTGTAAATGTACAATCTTTGACAGCGTCTTATGATTCAGCCTCAATTATCGCCCCTCAAGAACAACTACAGTGCTTTACAACTATAGGACAGGAAGAGCTAAATAAACTTATTACTGCATCTAAACCAACAACATGTTTATTAGATCCAATACCCAGTAAACTACTGAAAGAAGTGTTACCTGTAGTGGAAGAGCCTCTTCTCAATATTATTAACTCGTCTCTATCTTTAGGACATGTTCCAAAAACGTTCAAGCTGGCAGTTATAAAACCTCTTATTAAGAAACCACAATTAGATCCAAATAACCTAGCAAACTACAGACCCATCTCAAATCTTCCATTTATGTCTAAAATACTAGAAAAAGTTGTGTCCGCTCAACTGTGCTCTTTCTTGCAAGAAAACTATATCTATGAAAAATTTCAGTCAGGATTCAGGCCACATCATAGCACAGAAACTGCGCTGGTTAAAATTACAAATGATTTACTTTTAGCTTCTGACCAAGGCTGTATCTCAATACTAGTTTTACTCGATCTTAGTGCTGCGTTTGACACTATAGATCATAAAATACTCTTAGATCGACTTCAAAATTACACTGGTGTTCAGGGACAGGCATTAAGCTGGTTTAGATCGTACCTATCAGACCGTTACCATTTTGTCCATTTAAATGGGGAAAAATCAAAGATAACGTCAGTAAATTATGGAGTGCCGCAAGGATCTGTGTTAGGCCCTCTGCTATTCTCAATTTATATGCTGCCACTTGGTAATATTATAAGAAAACATGGAATAAGTTTCCACTGTTATGCTGATGACACTCAATTATATATTTCATCACGACCAGATGATAACACTAAATTATCTGAAATGACAGAGTGTGTTAAAGATATAAAATATTGGATGACGTGTAATTTTCTTCTATTAAATTCAGATAAAACGGAGGTATTACTGATTGGTCCAAAAAACTGCCCACAAAACCTCTTACAATACAACCTTAATCTAGATGGACGTCCTGTTACTTTATCCTCTACAGTAAAAGACCTGGGTGTTATACTAGACCGCAACTTGTCTTTTGATAATCATATTTCAAATGTCACAAGAACAGCCTTTTTCCACCTTAGAAACATTGCTAAGCTACGTAATATGCTATCAGTTTCTGATGCAGAAAAGTTAGTTCATGCATTCATGACCTCGAGACTAGATTACTGTAATGCTTTATTAGCTGGTTGTCCTGCATCCTCCGTAAACAGGCTTCAGTTAGTCCAAAATGCAGCCGCTAGAGTTCTTACTAGGTCAAGAAAATATGATCATATAACACCAATTTTATCATCTCTACACTGGTTACCTATTAAGTTCCGTATCAACTACAAAGTATTGTTACTGACCTATAAAGCCCTAAATGGTTTAGCTCCTGTGTATTTAAGAGATCTTCTATCGCCATATAATCCATCGCGCTCTTTAAGATCGCTAAATTCGAGGCTTCTGGTCGTACCTAGGATATCTAAGTCCACTAAAGGAGGGAGGGCGTTTTCACATCTAGCTCCTAAACTCTGGAATAGCCTTCCTGATATTGTCCGAGGTTCAGACTCGCTCTCCCAGTTTAAAACTAGATTAAAGACGCATCTCTTTAGCCAAGCATTCACATGATGTATCTCATACCTTTTATACTACAGTTAAATCAGATCAAATTCATTCATATTATGAACAGCAGCTACGCTAATTATTTCCCATCTGCCTTTTTTGTTGTTAACTCGGGACGCCTGTCCCGAGATAACTCAAATAGAGTTCGTCAGCTCCAGTTATGTATCCAGCCTCTGATGGAGACTTCAGATGCCCCAACGGCTGTGATGAGACGACTCGACGCCTGTGAAGAGACGACCCAACGCCGGCGATATGTTATGCCCTAAATTTTATGATTAACTAACTGTATTTTGTGTGTATATTTTTTGAAATGCATTTTCTGTAAAGCTGCTTTGAAACAATGTGTATTGTGAAAAGCGCTATACAAATAAACTTGAATTGAATTGAATTGAATTAAGTACATAAGTAATATATGTAACAAGGACACTGTAAAAGTGTTACCGAATAGAATTTAAAGGTTTATGCATACACTGCTGTTGGGTCTACAAATAAACTCTCAAAGTGTTAAACATTTATTCTGTGAGTAATGTACATATTTAACACTTTCAAAGTTGTCAATTTAAAGGTTTAGTTCACCCAAAAATGTAAATTCTGTCATCATTTACTCAGCCTCCAAGAGTTTCTTTCTTCTGTTGAACACAAAATATATATTTTGAAGAATGTTAACAGACAGTTGATGGTAGCTATTGACTTCCATAGTATTTATTTTCTGCTCAACAGAACAAATAAACTCATACAGGTTTGGGACAACTTAAAGGTGAGTAAATTATAACCACATTTTTATTTTAGGGGGAACTATCCCTTCAACCCCAGAACAATGGGTCATATATACATTTAAGGTTTAAGTTAAGTTTGCCTCAAATAAAGTTAAATGTCACTGGCTTTTTCTCAATTTTTTTCTGTGCATGAGTGAATGACATTGCTATTGGGGAAATAACAAGGATCAAGCTCTGAAAGTTTTAAAGCGCAGGATGTCTTCCTGAAGGAGAAAGTTCCAAGTACAGTAAGTGGAATTCCCCCATGCATGCGAGTGGCTAAAATGATGACGCCACAGTCAGTCAGTGATACTCCTGAACCACCGTGAGCAACCCATCACTGCTGCTGTCATCTGAATACTAAACCTTCTTAATCAAGTGTAAATAATCAACCTTGCACGCCTGTCAAACCATACAGATTAATCCTGGTTTAAAATTCCCAGCCGAGGCCAAATTAAAATCTCATAGATATCCTTTAAACAGAAGGTGGTTCTAAATACAGCTGTATAAACGATTCCTTAAATAGACAGTCACGCAGCAGGCGAAGACGGGCTATGAGAACAATGGCTGGTAGACAGCAGCATATGTGTGTTTGAGATTTATGGCGTGATAGAGGAACTTGGCTCGCTGCCTGTGGATTGTCAGCTCATTGCCTATGGCCAATGATATAGCGTTTGCGGATTGCAAAGACATTGGGTGTAAATGGGGCAATTTGCATGGGACAGATGTGCTACCCCGTGCGACAAAGTAATTCGAGACCACATCTAAATGCATATCTGTAATGCCTCTGTATTGGCTCTGCTAGTGGAAATGCACTGAGAGGAGCTGGGTGTTCCAGTGCCGGGTAATTCAGTTCTGGGATCAGCGAATGAGTGTAATTTCAGGCTCAGATTGTAGGGCTATGTGTCATGTTTCTGTGGAAACTGAGATAATAGACAACATAAGTGCAAGCCAAGACATTATACTGGACATGGGCGGCTCTTACGGGCACTTGTGGGCTTTTAGAAAATAAACTCACTTAAAAAACTCTCACTAGTTTATTTCATTTTTCTTTGTTACAGTGGACATACATGGAGAATTATGGGATTTTCATTTGCTGAATATAATTTCCACCACATCTCAAATTATCTATATAATTATGTGATGGAAGTAACATTTTATATATATTTTTGCAACAAAATGGCAGATGTCTGTCTAAAATTAGCTAAAGCTATATAGCAGATTATGTATCTTAATTAAATGCAGTTACATTGTTTTTCCAGCTTATTCAACTAAATCAGAGTTTATTGTAACACATCATGCACAATAATAAAAATAAAAAAACGTATTTGTTCCCCTTTACTGCCACTATTGTTGGAAAAACTATAATTCAAACTAAAAACAAAACAAAAATGAATAAAATTACCAATGATTTGATTTAATATTTAATTTTGCCATATAAGATTTGAATTGTGAGTATTTAATGCCATCTATAAAATTTGGCTATTTTAGTCACTTGTCGAAAATGACGAGAAAGGCAATCAGATAATACAAGAAATGTTCCAGATATGATAACATTTATAATAATCATCACAATAAACAATTCTTCAACCAATTAATATAGTTCATTAGCCTTTTGGTTGCAACTTTGGGCCATATAATCATATAATTAAATTAACGCTGTGTGTATATCTGCATTTTACAGCAGCTCTGCATGACGAAGCTCATCTTATCAGATTTTAGAGCCAAAACCATCTGTTTAATATTAACTCAAACTCTTTTAAATCTGAATTTACAGAGCATTTTATGATTTTTTTGATTGTGTAAATACAAAGAGTGACACAAAGATGAGTAAATGACAGAGTTTTCATTTTTGGGAGAACTATCCCTTTAAAAATCTCCCTCATTTTGTCTACAAACCATTTCAGCAGCATACAAACGGTTTCCGATAACGTAAAAGGGCATTTTTTCACATTGTCCTCTGCTCTGCTTTGTGACAAGATACACGCAGAAAGCAAAGCATCATAATTAGATTAGAATACTGTGTGAAAACACTGGCTCGGACTATTGCTGCATATTGACATTGACAGCTGCCAATACAATGAGCAATGTTACCATCATCTCTGAAATGGGAATATACAGCTCTGTCAGATTTCCCGGTGGGGTGAACTCCTCAAGGCCAGACAGGAAAACTCGTACGGGAGGGAGAATGATAGCGCGCACAATCATAAAGCTGCTGATACGTACAGACACTCTATGATATTCATGAGCTCGCCGTCTGGCGCATTCACGGGTGACATGCAATAAACATGTAGACAATGTCTGTCCTGAAGATAATGTCATTTTATTGACTGGGCTGTGACCTACAGGAAGGAGCAAAGGCTTGACTGCTCTAGTTTGACCCCGGAGAGGGTTAAACTGGGGCTAGTTTTACATCCACATCTGTCCATCTGATTGGCTCATAAGCTCTTGGGAGTGAGGTACAGAAAGAGGGCTTAGCCGGATCTCCCAGCAGTAAGACTTGAGTGATAGCATGATGGCTTTTTCCAGGTGATGTGTTGAGATTTTCTCTCCCAGGTGAATTACCCAGCTTAAAACTGCTGTTTAAAATTCACCCGGGTGCTTGGAGGAGGACAATCAGTGCCTCTTGCTGGCTGATTATATAGAGGTGAGGAGCATTCATATTCATGTATGCGGGCCGCAGCGCCTCAGTTCTCTTCCCAGCCGTTCTCCTTCAGAGAGATGAGGCAGCGGTGCTGGAAGTCTCACATCTCAAACTCTGGAACAACGAATCGATGTCCATAAATGATTTATAATCTCTAACTATTAGGAGAAAATCCAGCACTGTTAACTGGTTGTTCTACTGTAAGTGGTGCAATTATGTCTGAGCAATTCCAGATTTCATAAATAAAAATACAAAATACAATTTAAAACGATACAAACAATTATTGATGGAAATGTTTGTGATAATGATTTGAGAAATGCTTTCTCCTATCTCAGCAAAATGTGTTTCTATAAAATAGGCTATTATTTACAAGTATAGAAATGTGCAATAGCATATATATACTGTATATATATATATATATATATATATATATATATATATATATATATATATATATATATATATATATATATATACAGGTGCTGGTCATATAATTAGAACATCATGAAAAAGTTGATTTAATTCAGTAATTCCATTCAATAAGTGAAACTTGTATATTACATTCATTCATTACACACAGACTGATATATTTCAAATGTTTATTTCTTTTCATTTTGATGATTATAACGGACAACTAATGAAAATCCCAAATATTCATTATTCAAATAAGAATATTACTTAAGACCAATACAAAAAAAGGATTTTTAGAAATGCTGGCCAACTGAAAACATGAAAAGTATGAGCATGTACAGCACTCAATACTTAGTTGCGGCTCCTTTTGGCTGAATTACTGCAGCAATGCGGCGTGATGGAGTCGGTCAGTCTGTGGCGTGATGGAGTCGGTCAGTCTGTGGCACTGCTCAGGTGTTATGAGAGCCCAGGTTGCTCTGATAGTGGCCTTCAGCTCTTCTGCATTGTTGGGTCCGGCGTGTCTTCCTCTTCACAATACCCCATAGATTTTCTATAGGGTTAAGGTCAGGCGAGTTTGCAGGCCAATTATGCTTTGGCACTGTGTGCAGGTGCTAAGTCCTGTTGGAAAATGAAATCTGCATCTCCATAAAGTTGGTCAGCAGCAGGAAGCATGAAGTGCTCTAAAACTTCCTGTAGACGGCTGCGTTGACCTTGGACCTCAGAAAACAGTGGACCAACACCAGCAGATGACATGACACCCCAAACCATCACTGACTGTGGAAACTTTACACTGGACTTCAAGCAACGTGGATTCTGTGCCTCTCCTCTCTTCCTCCAGACTCTGGGACCGCGATTTCCAAATGAGATTCAAAATTTGCTCACATCAAAAAAGAGGACTTTGGTCCACTGTGCTTTATTAAATCCAGAGTCAACGCAGCCGTCTACCAGGACATGTTCAGAGCACTTCATGCTTCCTTCATTTCCCAGCAGGATTTGAACCAGCCCACAATGCCAAAATAACCAAAACCTGGTTCAATGACCATGGTATTACTGTGTAATTACAGTGTTATTTCATGTAATATTCAAATTTTCTGGGATTTTGATTTTGTGGGTTTCATAAGCTGTAAGCCATAATCATCAAAATTTTAACATACATATATATATATATACACACAATTGTTTGACAATTTAACCACTCAAAAGATGTTTTTGCTTTGCTCAGAAAAATACTAAGTTTGGTTTACTCAAATTGATTATATATAATTCATAATATACAGTATTATAAATCTCAAGGAAGAATTTGTTTCACCCCAATTGTAGTAACAGTAATTTGAATGTTGTTAGACATTTTCTAAGCTGTCTTGATAGCATTAAATCACTCTAGTGACAATAATAAAATGAGGACATCTTTTGTGGGAAAGTGAGCAAAGTGATTCCAGCACAAAATTACATCTTAAAAACTGCACATCTCAGACTTTTCAGGAAAGAAAAAAATAATAACTTCTGTACAGTTTGGAATAAATTGAACCTCCGAGTTCAGAGAAGACTATATAATCTGTGCTTTGGAGGTCAAAAGTTAATGAAACAGCCAGTTCAGTTCAGAAGTAATTTACGTAATATACTGCAGCAAGCCAAACTGGCCATCAATCATCCTAATTTAATAAATGTGAGAATAATGATGAGACATTCGTTGAGGACGTTTACTTACAGAACTCATCACATTTAAAACAAATTATAGTGTAAAAAAGGAAATGTCTAATCTTGTTAGGAAAGAAAAGGATCACTAGAACAACAAACAATTCAGATTAGAATCAGCTAAACTCAGAATAATATCCAGTTCCTCTTTAATGTCATGTTGAAGCCCTGCATATGTTTGAATTCATGCAATATGATTCAGTAACTAATACTAAACCAAACCCTAACCATTACATTATAGTAAGTACTTGTGTTAAATTAATATTACTCAGTACTTAAATGATTAAGTACAATGTAACTACGTCACCTTAAAATAAAGTGTAACCAAACATTTGCTGAAAGCTCTAAACATATATATATATTTTTTAAATGATTAAAAAATAAAAGAGTTAATAAAAGCTGGTTTTTAATTTAACACAATCAAACAATTGTATGTTAAAATACTCAACAGATGTTTACTTCATCCCATTGCAAGCAATATAAACAGATATGGTTAATATTTTCTCTTTACCTTTGTTAGATCACATTTAAGAACTGCAACCTTGTGCGGGAACGGCAGGGGTACAAACACAAAACTCACTCTTGCACTCACACTCTCTCACACTTACACACAATCTATCTCTCACACGCACGCACGTACACACTCATGCACGCACACACTCTTGGATATGTGGTGTACGGTCACTCTCCATTGGCGTAATGTTTTTTATAATGTACAAACTGTATAATATATCCACACTAACCCTACCCCTAAACCTACCAATCTCAAAAGACTTTTAGCATTTTTTGAATTTCAAAAAACACAATTTATTATGTTTTTAAGCCATTTTCTTATGTCCACACACACACACTAACAGAAGGCCCTGACAGGAGGAAGACAGAGTAAAGGTAAACAGGACCTACAATTTCCACACTTTTATGAGCCCCGGGTCATTTGATAATAAATGAAAAAGGGTCCAACAGACCCGAACACCATACAAGGGTTAAATAAGCAGTGTTTTCTTTCCTTAAGAAACGCTATATCATGTTTTATGTATTTAAGGAGAAGTGTCACAGTCTGGCATTTGTCGTTGAGTCGTGTCTTAAGTAATCTGTGCGAAGCACTTTGTCTTTGTTAAGTGACGTGGTGCTTAGAAATGCTCATAACGAGGAATAACTTTAGAAGGAATACTTTAATGATCAAACACTTAGGAACCAGGAAAAATTCAGGAAAAAACACAATCAAGCATTAACGAGAACCGACAGAGACAGAGGAAGAACACAGGGAAAATAGGTTCAAACCCTGGAGTTTTGGAGGTCATGGGCAGGTAAGCAGGGCAGTGCAGGCAGAATAGGAAGCCTCCAGGGTGGTGCCGGACGTGCAGGTGACCATGGCGAATCCGGCCGTTCGGGCGGCCAGGGCAGAGCCGGCATTATGGGTAACTCGGGAGACCAGGGCGGTGCCAGCAGTACGGGTAACTCGAGAGACCAGGGCGGTGCCGGCAGTACGGGTAACTCGGGAGACCAGGGCGGTGCCAGCAGTACGGGTAACTCGGGAGACCAGGGCGGTGCCGGCAGTACGGGTAACTCGGGAGACCAGGGCGGTGCCAGCAGTACGGGTAACTCGGGAGACCAGGGAGGTGCCAGCAGTACGGGTAACTCGGGAAACCAGGGTGGTGCCGGCAGTACGGGTAACTTGGTAGTCCACGGCGTCGCCGACAACCCGAGAGACCAGGACAGCGACGTAGCCCCACTGGACGCTGGTTGGGGGCAGGAGACATCTTTGGGACTCTGGATGGGAGATGGAGTCCTCTCTGGACGGGAGAAGGAGTCCTCTCTAGACTCTGGACGGGAGAAGGAGCTCTCTGGACTCTGGACGGGAGAAGGAGTCCTCTCTGGACTCTGGACGGGAGAAGGAGTCCTCTCTGGACTCTGGACGGGAGAAGGAGTCCTCTCTGGACTCTGGACGGGAGAATGATTCCTCTCTGGACTCTGGAGGGGAGAATTATTCCTCTCTGGACTCAGGATGGGATAAGGAGTCCTCTCTGAACTCTGGAAGGGAGAAGGAGTCCTCTCTGAACTCTGGAAGGGAGAAGGAGTCCTCTCTGGACTCTGGATGGGAGATGGAGCCATCACTGGACTCTGGATGGGAGATGGAGTCCTCTCTAGACTCTGGACAAGGACAGGGACTGCAGACTCAGGCACGACATCTTGACAGAGGGCTCTCGCGTGGTGGCGGCCATCTTGGCAGAGGCCTCTCACATGGTGGCGGCCATCTTGGCAGAGGGCCCAGGCATGGCGGGCTTAACTAGACGTGACTCTGGAATGGCGGCAATGACAGAACGAGACTCTGGAATGGCGGCCATGACGGGACTCAACCATAGCACATAATCAATGGGTCTGGCTAGGGAACCTGTGGTAGCCACTGCAGGTACCTGTCGAAATAGGTGCCCATCCAAACCAGTCCAAAAGACTGTCTTTAGGGTCCCCTCGTTCCAGGGCACCAGATGGGCAAGGTCGAGGGACTCCACAACATCTTCGATAGGGCAGTGATCTTTTGAGATGGCGAGAAGCAGATCGGGTCGTTCTTGTATTACGTGACGCTTAGAAATGAACGGAAATGCTCACAACGAGGAATAACTTTAGAAGGAAGACTTTAATGATCAAACACCAGTCCAATGATTGTGGAGAAAACCATAACCAAACATTAACGAGAACCGACAGAGACTGAGGGAGAACACAGGGAATATATACATGAGACAGAAAAAGGACCTTAACAAGATCATTAACGACACAGCTGAACCAAATGAACTAATGAAGACGCTAACCATGGAAACAAAGGAGTGGCGGGAAACTGAACAAACAGAAAGTCCAAACACAAACTGACATGCAACAGTCTTGAATAAAATTAGATTTTGACAGAAAAACTGAGCGCCCACATAACTACAATGAACTTTATGACCTTTAAGTTGATGAAAACGTAAAATGCTGCACTTATTGCCTCAGATGTGACCGTTCTAATTAAAACACATGTGTCCAACATTCTCTGAAATTCTCTAGTCAACAACCTTGTAACTCCATTTGAGCTTGATTTTGATAAAAAATTTATTATATAAGAGCACATAAAAGTGCCTGAGGATTAGGCCTTAGTTTAATTATGGCATTTAAGTAAAACAACAAATAAAACAAAAAAGCATTAATGGCAGTGACATATTTTAAGATATGTCAGTAAAAGTTGCTTTTAGTTAATACAGCTCAAACATGCATTTCAGTCTGTGAAACTGGGGGAAAGTGTTTTTCCATTTCCTGAGAAGTAGCGTTTTTCGAGATACAAGGTTTACGCCTGACAGCGACAATGTATACGCATCTTTTTACAAATCACTGCAGGCAGACTTAGAGGTGATTTCAAAAGTATTTTACTTTAAGAGTGCAAATAATCCATTCAGTCACAGGACCCACAGGAAAGACAAATCTCAATTTGATCTCAATTGTTTCTCCTAGACAGCAATCAGAGCAAAAAAGGAGCATATGGAGATCTGAATTTTCTTCTAAGAAGTAAACCCCAGTAATCTCACGTGTTTCCTCTAGAGTTTCAACAAAATCTCAAACTGCACTCAAATTTGCCAAGATCCCATGTCCTGAGATTCATATGATCCTTTCAAAAAACAAATGTTCTGAGCTATTAGATCACACATTCATTTTATACACTTCCGTCTCACTACCGTAAGAGTTTGGGGTCAGTATTTAAAAAAAGAAAAGAAAAGTGATTTACTTTAAAACAAAAATTAACTGTAATTCAGCAAGGATACATTAAACCAATCAAAAGTGTTGGAGACATTTATAATCTTACAAAAGATTTCTGTTCTAAATAAATGCTGTTCTTTTGAACATTCTATTCATCAAAGAATCTGAAAAACAATTTATCACAGTTTTTAACATTGCTAATAATCAGAAATGTGTCTTGAGTAGCAAAGCAGCATATTATAATGATTTCTGCAGGATCATGTGACACTGAAGACTGGAGTAATTATGCTGAACATTCAGCTTTATTTTCAGGAATACTATTCCAATATTCCATTATATTTGGAATAATGGAACATAATGGAACATATAATGGAATAAAAACATATTTTCAGGAATACAATTATTTTGTATAAAAAAAAAACAGTTATTTTAAATCGTAATACACAATATTACTGATTTTACAGTATTTTTTTTTTTATCAAATAATTGGAGCCTTGGTGATCAGAAGAAGAGTTCTTTTGAAAACAGAGTTTTGATTGAAACCTTTTGGAGTAAATACTAGAAACACAGATATTATTTTACAGAGCAAATGTTGTCAAAATGGGATTTCAACATGGTATGGTACTTTACTCCTAAAAGTCCCAGATCCATAGACTGAACAGTAGTGAAAGTCATGTTGCCCCCTTCCTCTTTGGAAGATATATTTGAGGAAGAGGTGGTTTAGCAGGCTAGGGAAATTGTACCACTTCTAATCACGTCTAACAATCAGACTATGGTTTTATGCCACCGGTAAGAATAAGAAAATGGTGTTTCTATGGTGTCATTCTTTAACAAAGTTACTGAATAAAGAGCGGTCAAGTGATTGATTTGGAAGCTTCTTTCTTCCACGGAATAAAAAAGGTAATTGCCAGTTTATATCTCACAATTAAGAGAAAAAAAGTCAGAATTGTGAGCTATTAACTCTGAATTAAAGTCAGTCAGATTTGTGATATATATATATATATATATATATATATATATATATATATATATATATATATATATATATATATATGCTGTATATATATATGAAAAGTGTGTATGTAAGTAACAGTGACTTTGTTGCCCAAGGCAAATTTCTTTGCAGAGATCAATAATGAAATAAACCATCTAAGAACTCTCTTTTCTCATATCTGATACATTTGAGGCAATAACAATTAAAAATCATACACATCACTGAATATTCGTGTGTATGTGGACAAATTTAAAAATAAATAAATAGATTCTTGGCAACATTCATCTGACAAAATAATAGCAAAATTCCACAGAAGCTGCACGCTGGTTTGATGAATTGAGTCGCAACCCCATACTGCCCCACTGTGGCTGAGAACAACTACTACATCTGAACACTTCCACACCTCTCAAAGTACACAACAAGAGGCTTTTGAGGTGCACATCATCAGTGACAGACTGGAACAAAAGCAGAAAGCAATCATTTTATTAAGCTGAAGGGTTCACAACCTCTATCCTAAAACACAATATGAAGAACAAAGAAGTGAAATATCAAGCAAAAGCAGTGAACAATGAAGCATTAGGACAAGCAAACAAGACAGAACAGCCAGTGAACCCAATCAGACTCGCCGTTTCAAATGCCAAGGCAACATAGCCACGACCTATCGCAACGTGTAACTCTTCATGACATTTTCATGCTATTCAGTGCAATTCACTTAGATATGGAAATGCAAGCCTGCTAATCTGATTTCAATAAATGTCATTCAAGATTTAAATGGGAAAAGAAAAGGCGTCTTATGTCCTTTCCACGTGAACTCAAGGAGGAATCTGAGCTGCTGAGAAGAGAGATGGATCGCATGGATGATGGCAAAGGCCCACGAATCACAATGACATACTGATATTGAAGTGCACTGGCCTCTATTTTTATATTCAGATTACTTTTGCTGTAATTTAATGCTAATTAAAGTCACTATGAAATAAAAATGGATAATTCTTATTTTTTTATGGAATATTGCAGTATCTATTATATACCAATTGTTTTCATTCGTGTGCCCTCTTATCTTTCATCAAAACAACTTCCCCTTCCTCCTGCAGCGACATCTCTTCGCATTTCTGAAGATGATGGCGGGGCGACCTGTCACTCACACGAGATCCACCAATAGCAAACCTCAACCATCCAATCAATTCCCCACGGACAAAATCAAGTCCCTCCCTACATTTCTTCTTGTTTGAGAAGCCGTTTCACTCGGATATATGTCACAATAGAGAAGAAAAGCAAAGCTTCTTGCTGAAGCTCAAGCGTGATGCGTACTGTAGCTCGAGAATGAACCCCATTGGTTCTTGCTGAAGCTCAAGCGTGATGCGTACTGTAGCTCGAGAATGAACCCCATTGGTTCTTGCTGAAGCTCAAGCGTGATGCGTACTGTAGCTCGAGAATGAACCCCATTGGTTCTTGCTGAAGGTCAAGCGTGATGCGTACTGTAGCTCGAGAATGATCCTCATTGGTTCTTGCTGAAGCTCAAACGTGATGCGTAACACGAGAATGAACCTCATTGGTTCTTGCTGAAGCTCAAACGTGATGCGTAACACGAGAATGAACCTCATTGGTTCTTGCTGAAGCTCAAACGTGATGCGTAACACGAGAATGAACCTCATTGGTTCTTGCTGAAGCTCAAACGTGATGCGTAACACGAGAATGAACCTCATTGGTTCTTGCAGAAGCTCAAACATGATGCGTAACACGAGAATGAACCTCATTGGTTCTTGCTGAAGCTCAAACGTGATGCGTAACACGAGAATGAACCTCATTGGTTCTTGCTGAAGCTCAAACGTGATGCGTAACACGAGAATGAACCTCATTGGTTCTTGCAGAAGCTCAAACATGATGCGCAACACGAGAATGAACCTCATTGGTTCTTGCTGAAGCTCAAACGTGATGCGTAACACGAGAATGAACCTCATTGGTTCTTGCAGAAGCTCAAACATGATGCGTAACACGAGAATGAACCTCATTGGTTCTTGCAGAAGCTCAAACGTGATGCGTAACACGAGAATGAACCTCATTGGTTCTTGTTGAAGCTCAACTATGATGCGTAACACGAGAATGAACCTCATTGGTTCTTGCCCATCAAGCAAGCATGCTTGAGCTTTCTTTTATCACAAATGATGTGTTCGCTGATTAATGTTTATGTAAATAAAAGACTAAATTAAATCTGTTCATCATATAAAGCGATCAAGTCTCTTCAGAAAATTTGGACAACCGCTCAATTCATATGGATTAGTTTTACGATCTCTTTATGAACTTTTTGAAGCGTCAAAGTGTCAGTTGTGCGTAGCGGTCAATAGAGGGACAGAAATCTATCAGATTTCATCAAAACGATCTTCATTTGTGTTCGGAAGATGAACGAAAGTCTTATGGGTTTGGAAAAACATGAGGGTGAGTAATTAATGACATAATTTTCATCTTTGGGTGAACTAACCCTTTAATAATCTGCATGTTTATTTGTAAACAGTCTAATAGTCCGAAACTGTTCGAAAATTATAATCATATCCTGTAAAGATATAAAATGTGTGGTAAAGTTTAAGTGGAGACACATAGCCTACTGCTAGAGAAAATAAATTATGTCATAAACAGGAATCAAAATGAGTAAATTATCAGTCTTTCGAGGACAAATGCATTGTCTTCACATGATATCATGATTATTAAAGAAGGGTTTTGTCTCTCAAAACATCACAATGACTGTTTTACTGCTAATGAAAGGGAAACGTTATCTGATATTAATCCGCTCTAATTAAAGGTCCATTTTAAATGACTTGGTCCATAGCCATGAGCACAGGCCAACATGACTGGACTGTTAAAAAGCTCTTGGACTGTGAGGGGCACATTATTTCAGTCAGAAAACATTAATCATTTATTATAATTTACATATGAGGTTGATACGTTCATTTTTAGCATCCATCCATCCCTTTTTGTTTCACATTTTTAGGCACAAAAAAAATGTATCCTTACAAAAAATAATATCATGGTTAGACATTCAAAAATAAAAATGAATACAATAAAATAAAACACAATTTCTGAAGTATCATGTGACACTGAAGACGGGAGAAATTCAGCTTTGATCACAGGAATAAATTACATTTTAAAATACATAAAAAATGGAAAACAGTTATTTTAAATAATAAAGTAATACTATTTCACAATATTACTGTTTTTACTATATTTTGACCAAGCTAATGCAGCATTGGTGAGCAGAAAATACTTCTCAAACCAGACCTTTGACTGGTTATATAACATTAATCTATATAACCATACCCAGTCAAAAGTCTGTAATAATTAGTCAAAATTATATTAATAATTAAGATGCTTTAATGTTTTTGAGAAGTCTCTACTGTTCACCCAGGCTGTAGTAAGTTATAAAACTGGACTCTTTCTTTATGGAACACACGGCTCATTCATTAAAATATTTAAATATATTTCTGTTCTATGGATTCATCAATGAGTTCAACAATATGGTGTATAAAATTCATCTGGTGTATACATTTTAAAAACAGATATATCCACCAGGTGGAAGCAGCATGCAATGAATGAAGTAGATGGATTATTTTTCATTATATTTATGTTATAACTAATGTCATTAACCTAGTTTAATTTCATGTTTTTTTTATGAAATAAGCAATTTTATTTGGCGTGGTAATATTATATAGTATCTTATTTTACTGCAAACACATAGAGGTCTGACTGCTCAATAGCGCCCCCTGTCAGTGAAAGCAGAACAACAGCATTAAAACAAAACTGATTTGTTAAAGGCCCACTGAAGCGTCTGCCTGAAGCACAGCATTATTCAATGTGTTGATGTCATTTCCACTTAAACAGGAAGATAGGGCGGGACATATCGAACAGCGTTTCATTTATACTACAGGTCACCCGGAGCCGTTGATCTCGGTAAAGAGGCCGTTTCCTATGTTTTCTGGTATGCGCCAACTCACGCACATGATCCGCTCTGTGCTATCGTGTCTCTGGATGTCACTGCATGTGTGCGTGCTGTTTGCATGACACTAACGTGAAAAAGACTCAATAGAAAGCATATTTACACTGTCTGAATTGTTCCCTATACACAGTAGTGCACATATGCCATTCAGCATGTAGAAAATAGTAACTGTGTGAAGAAGGGACCAATTTCACCCTCAGCTTCAGCGTCTATTTATAAATGTAGGGGGCGGAGCTTCAGATGCTATAGAGAATTTGATTGGACAGACAATCTGTTGAGAAGTGCAGAATGATGTCATCAAAATCATTGATATTGGCGGAAGTGAGAGACTTAGACTAGAAGATTATATCTTCTAAATGCGAATTTTGTCATTGTTTTGGAGCACACTTATAGATAACAGTAAGGCTAACATAACATTTGCTTTCATAGTGACTTTATCTAAACAGAAGCAAAACATCCATCGAACGAGATTTTTATTTTGCAATACAGCGCTACAAAATTTCCACCATAATGTTTTTTTCAGATAACTTAATAAAAATAATTATTTTAAATTAAATTTGAATCTATTAGCTATGCAATATATTTAAAATTGGAAAAAGCATTTTAATCGAATTTATATTTATATTCAATATAATGAAATCAAAATGAAACATTTCTGTAAGTGACACTTTATTCCAATAATTATTAATTTAATGTTTCTGGGGAAAACATTGGATGTTTATGGGTAGCCTAATTCATTCAGGTAAATAAAATATATTATAAAAAAATCTCAGCGAAAAAGAGCAGCGTTTATAAATAGGGTCACATGATGTCTGTCGGTCTCTGGTGCTTTGAGGATGAAGCAGTGAAAGAGTTACGTGGACATTGTTTCGTCTACAAGAGGTAAGAACAACGACAAAGCACTTTTAAAAACAACAAAGTAAGCAGACACTTGCTACATAGAAAATAAGTTGAATTATTAAATGAGCTGTAAAACAGCTGAGAACTTACTGAACATGTGAATGATATTTAGACTACTTTTTAGTTTAAGGTCAAATTTTGGTTTTACACGGAGTAAGGGCAAAATATTTTCTCTTAGTGAGTAAGGCAGATAAATGGGACAGAGTGTGTGTCTGTATAATATAATGAGTGTCTTTCTCATTCTAGTAATTGGTTTGGGATAACTTACATGTAATACTGTCCTTGGGTCACAACTTCAGCATGGACTACTCCCACGATATTCAACTGAAAATCATTGAGCTACATCTTCTACACCTTCATGTTCCTCCTCTCTCTCATCCTGTCTAACCTGCTGTTTCGCACCTACCACTCGTTGTCAGCCAAAGAAAAGGTGCCCATTAAAGAGATAGTTCAACCAAAACTGAAAATTCTGTCATCATTTATTCACCCTTCAAGTTTTTCCAAACCTGCAGAGGTTTCTTTCTTCTGCTGAACACAATATTTTGAAGAACGTTGGTGACTAAACAGTTGACAGTAGCCATTGACTTTGATACTAGGGAAAAAAATACTATGAGGGTATAAGTGAATGGCTAAAATCAACTGTCTGGTTCACAACATTCTTCAAAATATCTTCTTTTGTGTTCAACAGAAGAAATAAACTCATACAGGTTGAGGGTGAGTAAATGATGACAGAATAAAATAAATGTTGGTTGAAATGCCTATTATGTTGACATAAAACAGATTTTTTTAAAAACCAACCATTATGTTGATATGATATTCTACCATTTAGATAATTAGATAAAGGTCTTCTGGGATGTAGTTGCGACACGGGCTGTGTTTGGCATGGTGACAGGTTTTCGAGCGCTCATGGAGGACTCTGCTGTCTTCTCTGATACGATTCTCGGGCAGGAGGACTGGTCGTGGTTCAACGTGCTGTCCGTTACGGGCTTTTCCCTGTTTGAAAATGTGGCCCTTTATGCGTACAAAGTGGTTTTCCGGTTCCTTCGATCTGCAGTTACTGTAGCTGTGCACCACTTCTTTGCCCTGGCAGGGTTTGCTGGGGTGGTTGTGTGGGACTGGCTGGGTCATTTCTTCACTCTAAAAAATGCTGGGTTGTTTCAACCCAATTTTGGGTAAAATATGGACAACCCCAAATGTTGGGTTAAAAATGTAATGTAAAAATGTAACCCAATGGCTGGGTTTGTCCATATTTTACCCAAAATTGGGTTGAAACAACCCAGCATTTTTTAAAATGTTGGTAACCCTGCTGCTGGAGATCAGCACACCCTTCATGCTTCTCCTGGATGCTGCTGAAGGTGAGATGCAATGGTCAAGGGAAAATGTTTTGCTTGAAAACTTAATTTTTCTGTGCGATTTAGTGCAATTTGTGCAAAGAAAATCTTTGTAAGCAAAGCAGCAAATCAACTGTTTGTCTAAAGACTGTAGTGATCTTCTGAAGCACCGGCAGGCCAGTTTCACTTCTATTGTGATGTGGGGAAAAAACATGTTTTTCTTCCTCTACTCAACAATTTATCATGCCTGATTGCTGAGAACACTTTTACAGCTCTGCTATATTTGTAGACTGTTCTTAGAAACAGGAACTTTTTCTTTTTCAGCCATTTAAACGGATGTGCTTGACCTTTGTGCTCTCTTCTTGCGACTGTTGGAGCATCTGGGGCATAGCACAGCATTCAAAAAATACTACACTCAAGTTAAAAGTTCATCTTTTAAAAAAGACATCTATAGAATAGTTTTCTGTATGAACAACCCTGAATGCTTTTTTTTTTTTTGCATTCCACTGTGCTTTTTCATTGTTTTTCTAGGTAAACACGAGCTAGATGAACGCTTTTGAACGTTACACGTATTGCCTTGAATCTTGCAGAGTATCTAAAATGATGCTAAAGTTAAATCTAAGTTAAAAGAAATTTGACTTAAAAAAAACCTTCGCATTTAAACGTAAATTTATTAAATATTCTATGCAAGCTTACTTTAATCTAATTTCTTTCTAAAATGTTTTCGAATGCAATTCATAGCATAACACAAATATGCATTGTATTATTTGCATTAGAGCAAGGGATACTATAGCCGGCATTAGCATGAAATTATCTTTCAGTTTTCGTTTTCAGCTCAACTGTTGTCTCGATGGATCAACAGTTTAAAGACAGTCTTGCTGAGTGACTTAAAGGGTAATTCCGGTATTTAACACCTTGAGTCTATATTGTAGTTTGTTTTGGATGAACAAGAGTGGTGGACAACATTTTTTTGACAATGGTTCCTCTCTCGAGTTTTTGACTATAATAGAATTGGCCATGGACCCATTTAACATTGGAGTCAATGGGCATGTCCGAAAATGTCATTAAAACAACCTTTAACATTAGTTTTCAAAACTGTGCAACTCACCGAGTGATTAGTGATGTTAGTTGATGTTCCAGAAACAAAAAGTGTTGCGAAATACAGTTTCTGTCGTGTTTTATTCGTCATTTTGTAAAATCCCATTGAATTCTGTTGAAGGACTGAGTGCTCGTTAATATAAATGCGCTACCGGAAACGGAAAGGGGGCTGTTTACTCGCTTCGATGTAGTCTTTTTGCTCGCTTCCGTTTCTCATAAGGCTAGCGAGCAGAGCAACTGTGCTCCGGGAGAGTAAGCGAAATAAACAAACAAAACCTTGAAAATATTGAAAGACGTGACCACTGACCAGTGCAATATGAAGTTGAACTCGACTGTGACCGTGAGTGTCCCGCGAGACATAAACATCGGTTATCGCCATCAAGTGGTCGGGAGTGTGCTAACGCTTCAGATTCAAATATTGAGCGGAAGTTACACAGTTGTGAAGTGTCTGAAAAAATAGTTCCACTATAGCAAAATAAACGGATTGGAATCATATATTGCGACGATATATTGTTTATAATCATCAACGATCACCACTAACCACTCGGTGAGTTTAACAGTTTTATAAACTAACATTATTGGCTGTTTTAATGACATTTTCGGACATGCCCATTGACTCCAATGTTAAATGGGTCCATGGCCAATTCTATTATAGTCAAAAACTCGAGAGAGGAACCATTGTCAAAAAAATGTTGTCCACCACTCTTGTTCATCCAAAACAAACTACAATATAGACTCAAGGTGTTAAATACCGGAATTATCCTTTAAAGGGATAGTTCACCCACAAATGAAAATTCATTCATCATTTACTCAGCTTAACGTTGTTACAAATTTGAATGGCTTTCTGTGACTTTGGATGAAGTACTGCTCTTCAGCGAGTGAAATTGTTGACATGTTCTGTCATTTGCTTTTATTATTAGATTATTTCCAGTGTGTAGCTAATTGTGAATAAACTACATTTGAATTAATAAGACCCTGTTTTGAACTGGTTTTAAATGAACTCTTACATTCCTTCTCTTCGTTGCTAAGGTGGGCTTGTCCAATACTCTGTTCTGGAATGCTAACCAGTGGATAGTTATTCACATGTTCCACTGCCGGATGGTTATATCCTACTACATGTGGTGGGTGAGTTGGAATCACTGGGAGGAGATGAACACACACATCCCACTGGTTCAGAGACCTCTGTTCTTTATAGGCCTCTTCCTGCTCACCTTCTTCATCAGCCCCATGTGGACGCATAAGAGAACCCTGCAGCTTTCCTGCAATCCTGTGGACTGGAACTTTGACAACATGCCCCCACCAGAGAATGGACCAATCCAAGACCAGGCACACAAACCCCATGCCTGCTGATTAATGCAAGGATCAAGGCCTTATGAGAAATGCAGTCTGAGGAAGACTGCAGCTAAAAGTCAGATAGGAGCATAGAGATATTAGGCAGTTTTGTGCTGTTGTGTTGCTTTTAGTGAGTATTGTTCGAAGGTTTGTCCTCATCCTCTCCTTGCTTTCTGTAACAAATCCTTCCCTCGAGGGTCAAAATGATCTGAAGCCTAAAATTGTTTTCTTTTTTAAATTGTACTTTTAAATGAATAGATTTTTATCAATAAATTGTTTTATTTAAAGAAGATCCTTGGCCAATTTTTTGTGTGAATTAAAAAGCTTCATTTAAAAAAAAAAAAGCAACATTTTAAACGAAAAAGCTGAGAAAATTATATTTTTTTGTCAAAGACTACATTCAAATTGGATTCAGCATGATGATCAAAACAGATGGAGTAGATCGGGTCCATCAACACCCCCAAAGCTTCAGAGTCATTACTCTTCCTGGGCCAACATTTCATTCTGTAACGTTTGGCAGTTATTTTACATTTGGCCAAGCAATGTTCTATCACTTGTTACTGAAGGGTTAATGTTGCCTTGGTTTTGGCTTGCTTGGTTGGAGACATTTAATATTCAACAATAATATTGATCTGCCTTCACTAAGGTGGACGATGATGCAATTTTCTTCTAGAAACATTTTTTATTATTTTCATGTCATCACTGTGAAGCTGCTTTGATACAATCTGTATTGTAAAAAGCACTATATAAATAAAGGTGACTTGACTGCGGCTTCTTTACCCCGGTTTTAATCGGGAGATTCTGTACACTTTCCAAGATGTGTTATAGCGCCCCTACCGTGAAAACAGTGAACACATGGCTGGCTGGAAAATTCAGTCAATGGAGGTGAAAGAGTGAAGTAGATTTGATATAAATTCCTATGTATACTAACACTGGACTACAAAAAATTCAGATACTCAGAATTAGCAAACAAATTCTCCAAAAATCAATTGTTTATGAAATAGTGAACAAGCAGCCAAGAATAGTTTTCAGTACATCTTGATCAAAAATTGTACAAATATAGGCTAAATAGACTTAGACTTTTCTGTCAGCATGTCAAGTATACTTAAGTGTAATTTTAAGTAGTTTTCAAAGTAACGTACATTTAAAAAATATAGTTTCAGTTTAATTTGTTAAAAAAGTATACTGATAGCACACACTTAAACTGTTGGAAGGGTGGTATGCTTCACATTATGTTAATGCATTGGGTCAGTTGGTCATTCATGGCCATTTGAACAGTCTACCACATGAGCGTTAACACTAAGCAATCTAATCAAATGCATTCAACTAGTTGTTGAAAGTTGATAAGCTCAACATTTTACACCTTTTTTTAGCATACACTTTTGATCTGATCAACCAAAACTCATCTCCAGGTGTAAACGTAGGAGAGAACAAAGCAGATTATGTTAAACAAAGATGAGGACATGCTAATGCAGCACAAACAATACTAAAACTGCAAGGAGACAATTGGTTACAGGGGAGTTTATTTATTTTTTTCAAACACCGAAGCAAACACTAAATGAAGAAAACAAGGCAAAGTATGGAGCTATGACTTCACTTGATGCAACAACCTCAATATGCCTGGAGATACATGCTTATTTTGAGTAGTCTGAGAGTGTAGAGGTGCTGGATATTGAAAGCCAGGCTGGACAGACTGCATCAGACTAATAGGTTGAAGTGGTATTTTACTGGGCTGCCGGGACACAGACTGGTACTGGGCTTGTCCTGACTGCAGACCGCTGGGCTGTGACAGAGACTGGTAATGGGCTTTTGCTGATTGCAGGCCAATGGGCTGGGACACAGACTGGTAACGGGCTTGTCCTGACTGCAGACCGCTGGGCTGTGACAGAGACTGGTAATGGGCTTTTGCTGATTGCAGGCCAGTGGGCTGGGACACAGACTGGTAACGGGCTTGTGCTGACTGCAGACTGCTGGGCCGGGACAGAGACTGGTAGCTGGTTTGGCCTGATGGCAGACCACTTATCTGGTCCACAGACTGGTAACGGGCTTGGGCTGACTGCAGACTGCTGGGCTGGGACAGAGACTGGTAGCTGGCTTGGCCTGATTGCAGACCGCTTAGCTGGTCCACAGACTGGTAACGGGCTTTTGCTGGTTGCAGGCCACTGGGCTGGTCCACAGACTGGTAACTGGCTTGTGCTGACTGCAGACTGCTGGGCTGGGACAGAGACTGGTAGCTGGCTTGGCCTGATTGCAGACCGCTTAGCTGGTCCACAGACTGGTAACGGGCTTGTGCTGACTGCAGACTGCTGGGCCGGGACAGAGACTGGTAGCTGGCTTGGCCTGATTGCAGACCGCTTAGCTGGTCCACAGACTGGTAACTGGCTTGTGCTGACTGCAGACTACTGGGCTGGGAAAGAGACTGGTAGCTGGCTTGGCCTAATTGCAGACCACTTAGCTGGTCCACAGACTGGTAACGTGCTTGGGCAGACTGCAGGCCACTGCGCTGGTCAACAGACTGGTAACGGGCGTGGGCTGACTGCAGGCCACTGGGCTGGGACACAGACTGGTAACTGGCTTGTGCTGACTGCAGACTGCTGGGCTGGGACAGAGACTGGTAGCTGGTCTGGCCTGATTGCAGACCGCTTAGCTGGTCCACAGACTGGTAACGGGCTTGTGCTGACTGCAGACTGCTGGGCTGGGACAGAGACTGGTAGCTGGTCTGGCCTGATTGCAGACCACTTAGCTGGTCCACAGACTGGTAACGGGCTTGTGCTGACTGCAGACTACTGGGCTGGGAAAGAGACTGGTAGCTGGTCTGGCCTGATTGCAGACCGCTTAGCTGGTCCACAGACTGGTAACGGGCTTGTGCTGACTGCAGACTACTGGGCTGGGACAGAGACTGGTAGCTGGTCTGGCCTGATTGCAGACCACTTAGCTGGTCCACAGACTGATAACGTGCTTGGGCAGACTGCAGGCCACTGCGCTGGTCCACAGACTGGTAACGGGCTTTTGCTGGTTGCAGGCCACTGGGCTGGTCCACAGACTGGTAACGGGCTTGGGCTGACTGCAGGCCACTGGGCAAGGACAGAGACTGGTATCTGGCTTGGCTTGATTGCAGACTGCTGGGCTGGTCCACAGACTGGTAACGGGCTTGTGCTGACTGCAGACTGCTGGGCAAGGACAGAGACTGGTATCTGGCTTGGCTTGATTGCAGACTGCTAGGCTGGTCCACAGACTGGTAACGGGCTTGTGCTGACTGCAGACTGCTGGGCTGGTCCACAGACTGGTAACGGGCTTGTGCTGACTGCAGACTGCTGGGCAAGGACAGAGACTGGTATCTGGCTTGGCTTGATTGCAGACTGCTGGGCTGGGACACAGACTGGTAGCTGGCCTGTCCTGGATGTTGGCCACTAGGCCAGACCACAGACTGGTATCTTGCTTGAGACAACTGCAGACCAATGGGCCAGTTGACTGATTGGGAGCCAGTTTGTGTAGGTTTTTGGAAACCAAGCTGGGGCACAATCTGGTAATTGGCTTGTGCTGCCGGCAGGCCAGATTGTGAGCTGGATTGGGCTGGTTGTTGGATGCCAGACTGGTCCACAGACTGTGAGCTGGCTTGGGATGGTTGTTGGATTCCAGACTGGTCCACAGACTGTGAGCTGGCTTGGGATGGTTGTTGGATGCCAGACTGGTCAACAGAATGTGAACTGGCTTGTGATGACAGCAGACTACCTGACAGTTCAACAGATTGTGAGCTGGCTTGGGATGGTTGTTGGATTCCAGACTGGTCCACAGACTGTGAGCTGGCTTGGGATGGTTGTTGGATGCCAGACTGGTCAACAGAATGTGAACTGGCTTGTGATGACAGCAGACTACCTGACAGTTCAACAGATTGTGAGCTGGCTTCTGATGGTTGTTGGATTCCAGACTGGTCCACAGACTGAGGGTTGGCTTGGGCTGGTTGTTGGATTCCAGACTGGTCCACAGACTGAGAGCTGGCTTGGGCTGAGAGCAGGCTACCTGAAAGCTCAACATATTGTGAGCTGGCTTGGGATGGTTGTTGGATTCCAGACTGGTCCACAGACTGAGAGCTGGCTTGGGATGACAGCAGGCTACCTGAAAGCTCAACATATTGTGAGCTGGCTTGGGATGGTTGTTGGATTCCAGACTGGTCCACAGACGGAGAGCTGGCTTGGGCTGGTTGTTGGATGCCAGACTGGTCCACAGACTGAGAGCTGGCTTGGGCTGACAGCAGGCTACCTAACAGTTCAACAGATTGTGAGCTGGCTTGGGATGGTTGTTGGATGCCAGACTGGTCCACAGACTGAGAGCTGGCTTGGGATGACAGCAGGCTACCTGACAGTTCAACAGATTGTGAGCTGGCTTGGGCTGTTTGCAGGCCACTGGACTGGTCCACAGATTGCGAGACAGCTTGTTCAGAGTTCTGGCTGCTGGCTTGAGATGATTGTTGGAGGCTGGGCTGGTTCACAAGTTGGTATCTTGAATGTGCTAGCTGCACACCACTAGGCTGAACTGTGGAACCATATCGTGACTGCACTAGTTGCTGGCCACTCAGTGATGGCACAAGTCCATATCCAAAGCTGGCTTGCCCTAACTGATAGCTGGGTTGTGAGGAATAATTTATCTGCTGCAAAGGCTTGACAAAAAAGGTAGAACTTGAAACCTGGACTGGCCTGTTACCAGAAAATAACTTGGAAACAACTTGAAGTCTACTTCTCTGAGGCTTGACAATGGGCTGCACTGCAGACTGGTAGCTGACTTCCACTAATTGGCCACTGGACTGGGAGCTGTTCTGTACTAGTTGCTGGCTACTAGACACCACAGACTCATTACTAGACTGTACTACAGTTTGATAGTTGAGCTGTGTTGGCTCAGGTAAAGACTCAATGTGCATACTTGAACCCATTGCAGTGGACACAGAACCAGAAACGAGACTGCCACTACCAGCTGAAGATATCGGAGATCCTTGAAGTTGACTACTAGCATCAGAGTCAGAACCAGGCTTATATACATTAGTCACTGGTCCAAAACCAGAAGAGCCATTTTGAGGACTATAGCTTACACTGCTATACACACCCTTAACTTGTGCAGCACTGTAAGTGTTACTCCTTGGTCTTTGGGGACTGATGGGATTTTATGCATCAGCACCATACCAGCTGTAGGAACTTCGCGGCTTCACACCCTGCATGGGGAAAGCAGCCTCATAGTATACAGGATAACCACTCCTGACAAATCCACCAACTAGAAGAAAACAAAAAGGGAAAGAAAGAATCAAACAGACATGCTAGCAAATATGAATTATAGAACTTGCCTGGATAAACCTTACCACTTCCAAAATGGTCAAAGACACAAAGACTGAGAAGTGCCAAAGAAAGACTGCAGACGGAAAAAAACAAAAAAACACCTTGTTAGATGAATGCCACTTGTTAACAAATACCACAATTTATCATCATACCTTAAGGCCCTGTCCACACGGAGACGCGTTTAGCTGTATACGGACAAATTTTGTGTCGTATTGGCGTTTCGTCCAGACGGATCCGGCGTTTTGAGAGACTGAAACCGCTATTTTTTGAAACCGGGTCCCAAAGTGGATAAATCTGAAAACGACACGCTTGCGTTTTCGTGTGTACAGCCAATCCGTATATTTTGTGAAACGATGATGTCATGTCGACTAGTCGGACACTGCTAGTCACGTCAACAACACCTGCCGACTGCTTGTATAAAAATATAATATAATGCTGCAGAAGCTACTGAACCTCTTTTATTACCTACTTTAGATATTATTTAGCCTACTTAAATGTATTTTCATTGTATTTCTTTATATTTTTATTATGCTATGGTGCTGGTCTGTTGTCTGATTAAGACATTTCGTATTTTGTAGGGATGGGCATTTCAAACTAAAAAAATATTCGACGATCACTGGGAATTATTTGATTATTAGGCTGTTCAAAAAACGCACATGCTCGCCGGCACAACGGCGCTCGCTCAAATTCCACTCCGACATTACATTTCTCAGTAAGCCTGTTGTAGCCATTACAGAAAATGTATTTAGTTTCATATTTATGTTTAAATAATATGTTATTTTTTATTTCATCTATGTTGATTTATGAAAGTGAACAGCATGAGTAATCATAAGATGCGCAATATAGCGGGAGACATCATTTTGACCACATTAAGTTTTGTTTTATATAAAGCTGGTTTGTATAACGCCTTTCTTTAAAGTGAATTTCGTTTTGTATAAATTGTATCTTAATTTTAATCAAAGTTTCATCAACCAATTGCCTGGATTTAATAAATAAGAAGCAAATATAGCTGACATTATAATCATGACATGGACGCGCCGGCGCAATATAACTTGCATTGCTCGTGAACTGGAACTCGTCTCATAAATTAACCGAAACTCAGAAATATATAGAATGCTTGAAATGTCTACTTTTAAACTGTTAAAATGTCTCCTTGCTATATTTGACTCATTCATTACTTTTGCCGGTTCTTTGTGGCAAGCTTTATGAGTCCGATAACTAATTGAATATCGTGATTCGTGACTCATCCCTATTGTACCAGGCCATTTATGGTTGTTCATATTGTTTAATAAAGTTCTTGGTAAAAAAGAAAAGAAGAAGCTACTGTGCCTAATATTATTGTATACAGCGCGCAAGGTTTATGCGCATGCTCAAAGTCTTCTTCTCCGTTTTTATTGTATCTATATGGCAGAATTACAGCGCCACATACTGGTCTGGGATGTATATTACATCGTTTTGAGTCGGTTTCAGTGGTTTCGTGTGTACGCAGATATTTCTTGAGACGACGCCGTGTTTACGGAATTATTTTTTAGAACGAGGCAAAAAAAATATCGGATAGGGAAAGCTCTGGCTTCGTGTGGATGTGGCCTAAGAGTCGGCTATTGGTACCCTCCATGGCCAAACAGAAATACAACAACTAACCACCTCAACAACACCAACACTAAAAATTCATAAAAAACATGCTTGACCTCCAACACATATTAGTGTTTCCTGATGAGACTCTTTATAGTGCCAGCAACTGCCATTTACCAATTGTTTCCTGACAATCAGTTGTCATGGGAACATGTAATACTCAATTATTAGGTTCAGGTGTTACAACTCTTATCATGACAGCTGCCATTTCATTAAAGATAGTTGCTTTTTTATACTATGATTACTAAACAAAAAGACAGCACACAAAATACTTTTTGGGGATTAATTAAAATCCTTAATTTCTTATTCAGTGAGAATACATTTAAGGAAGAAGTAGTATGCTCACTGTGCAAAAGCCTTAGCATTGATTTGGTCAAGCAGCCATATATGTTTTTATATTAAAATATATTTTGTTCAATGATAACAGATGTTATAAAAAAAAATTCTTGCAAATTTGTACTTTTGGTATATTTAGGAGTGGCTAAACTCATTATCTGCACTTCTCAAATGCGAAAATACTAATATTTTTTCGTCTTTATTGAAACTATTTGAAAACTAGAGCACACTGATCATTTTCTTTCAGATTTGTTATGAGTAAATACATGCCAACATTAAAATCTAGCAGGACTATTCCTGTGAGCTTTCCTGTGGTGAAAGCTGTGTTCAGATGAGACCCTCATCAGTTTTTTTTTTTTTTTTTTTTTTTTTTTGGGGGGGATTCAGTTGAAAGGACATAACTTTATTTTATAACAAAAAGACAAGGTCTTAAAAGGAAATAAACACACTGGGCTCAACACTAAGGAGTTTCTAAATAAATAAATAATATTTGAATAAATAATGTTAAATAAAGACACTTTAAGTGTCTTTTAATTACAAGTAATAGCACATTAGAACAAAGATACAAATGAAATAAACATATTTAGGCTTAACAGTATTTAGGTAGAAAATACTATAATGTATTATTTATATGTATTCATATTTACTAAAGCTGTTATTCAGTCATGAGCAGAGTTTTAGACTACATTTTCTTTTTAAGACCAAATGCATGGATCTGATTTTCTCCCAACTGTTTACGTTGATTAAGACTTTTTATTTTAACTCTGGGCTTAGGAGGATACTCGCCAAAACTGCCATTTTGACATAATTTCGAGTGTATTCATCCGTTTAAGCGTGACAAGACACAAAAGAGAGCTCAGTTCAATAATGGTGCAGTAATGGCACAGAAAACAGCGCGTGTGTCTTTTGCATCTTCTTGCAGGTGAACGGTTTAAAATCCTTTGAATGTTTATGAAGACCACATTCATGTTCTAATACGGCTTTCTAGTTTCTAAATAACAAGTGGAATTTTGAAACCAAGTGGCTGAAAACTATGATCTCCCTCAAAATCTGGAGTTGAATAAAACGCACCAATTTTGCAATCTGTCATTATTTGGCGTGAGGCCAGGGTGTAACCTCTTGAGCAGCAATTTGAAAAAAAGTTACTCTGAGGTCCTCAGAGTACAAAACTGTCCCTTTCAAAAAAAACTGTCATAAAAATTTGAAGCTTTGGAGCACAGAATTAAGTTTGGTCTCATTTTAAAGAAGATCCTTGGCCAATTTTTGTGTGAAGCAAAAAGCTTAAATAAAACAAAAAAACATTTAATAATGTTAAATAGCACTATATAAATAAAGGTGACTTGACTGCGGCTTCTTTACCCCGGTTTTAATCGGGAGATTCTGTACACTTTCCAAGATGTGTTATAGCGCCCCTACCGTGAAAACAGTGAACACATGGCTGGCTGGAAAATTCAGTCAATGGAGGTGAAAGAGTGAAGTAGATTTGATATAAATTCCTATGTATACTAACACTGGACTACAAAAAATTCAGATACTCAGAATTAGCAAACAAATTCTCCAAAAATCAATTGTTTATGAAATAGTGAACAAGCAGCCAAGAATAGTTTTCAGTACATCTTGATCAAAAATTGTACAAATATAGGCTAAATAGCTTCTCATACCCCTTCGTTTGAAGTGTGGTCCCAAAAAATCTTCGTTTGAAGGGCTATCTGGCCCTTCCCCTTAGCCCTTCCCCTCCAACCAAAAGAGAATTGAGACAGCCCTACCCCTTCACGTGCACGCTCAAAACAGAGGGGAAGGGGAAAGTGAAGGGGTAAGGGGTAGAATTGGGATTGGCCCTAACACTGGACTACAAAAAATTCAGATACTCAGAATTAGCAAACAAATTCTCCAAAAATCAATTGTTTATGAAATCGTGAACAAGCAGCCAAGAATAGTTTTCAGTACATCTTGATCAAAAATTGTACAAATATAGGCTAAATAGACTTAGACTTTTCTGCCAGCATGTCAAGTATACTTAAGTGTAATTTTAAGTAGTTTTCAAAGTAGATAACGTATATTTAAAAAATATAGTTTCAGTTTAATTTGTTAAAAAAGTATACTGATAGCACACTTAAACTGTTGGAAGGGTGGTATGCTTCACATTATGTTAATGCATTGGGTCAGTTGGTCATTCATGGCCATTTGAACAGTCTACCACATGAGCGTTAACACTAAGCAATCTAATCAAATGCATTCAACTAGTTGTTGAAAGTTGATAAGCTCAACATTTTACACCTTTTTTTAAGCATACACTTTTGATCTGATCAACCAAAACTCATCTCCAGGTGTAAACGTAGGAGAGAACAAAGCAGATTATGTTAAACAAAGATGAGGACATGCTAATGCAGCACAAACAATACTAAAACTGCAAGGAGACAATTGGTTACAGGGGAGTTTATTTATTTTTCAAACACCGAAGCAAACACTGAATGAAGAAAACAAGGCAAAGTATGAAGCTATGACTTCACTTGATGCAACAACCTCAATATGCCTGGAGATACATGCTTATTTTGAGTAGTCTGAGAGTGTAGAGGTGCTGGATATTGAAAGCCAGGCTGGACAGACTGCATCAGACTAATAGGTTGAAGTGGTATTTTACTGGGTTGCCGGGACACAGACTGGTACTGGGCTTGTGCTGATTGCAGACCGCTTAGCTGGTCCACAGACTGGTAACGGGCTTGTCCTGACTGCAGACCGCTGGGCTGTGACAGAGACTGGTAGCTGGTTTGGCCTGATTGCAGCCCACTTAGCTGGTCCACAGACTGGTAACGGGCTTGTCCTGACTGCAGACTGCTGGGCCGGGACAGAGACTGGTAGCTGGTTTGGCCTGATTGCAGACCACTTATCTGGTCCACAGACTGGTAACGGGCTTGGGCTGACTGCAGACTGCTGGGCTGGGACAGAGACTGGTAACGGGCTTTTGCTGGTTGCAGGCCACTGGGCTGGTCCACAGACTGGTAACGGGCTTGGGCTGACTGCAGACTGCTGGGCAAGGACAGAGACTGGTATCTGGCTTGGCTTGATTGCAGACTGCTGGGCTGGTCCACAGACTGGTAACGGGCTTGTGCTGACTGCAGACTGCTGGGCTGGTCCACAGACTGGTAACGGGCTTGAGCTGACTGCAGACTGCTGGGCAAGGACAGAGACTGGTATCTGGCTTGGCTTGATTGCAGACTGCTGGGCTGGGACACAGACTGGTAGCTGGCCTGTCCTGGAAGTTGGCCACTAGGCCAGACCACAGACTGGTATCTTGCTTGAGACAACTGCAGACCAATGGGCCAGTTGACTGATTGGGAGCCAGTTTGTGTAGGTTTTTGGAAACCAAGCTGGGGCACAATCTGGTAATTAGCTTGTGCTGCCGGCAGGCCAGATTGTGAGCTGGATTGGGCTGGTTGTTGGATGCCAGACTGGTCCACAGACTGTGAGCTGGCTTGGGATGGTTGTTGGATGCCAGACTGGTCTACGGACTGTGAACTGGCTTGTGATGACAGCAGACTACCTGACAGTTCAACAGATTGTGAGCTGCCTTGGGATGGTTGTTGGATTCCAGACTGGTCCACAGACTGTGAGCTGGCTTGGGATGGTTGTTGGATGCCAGACTGGTCAACAGAATGTGAACTGGCTTGTGATGACAGCAGACTACCTGACAGTTCAACAGATTGTGAGCTGGCTTCTGATGGTTGTTGGATTCCAGACTGGTCCACAGACTGAGGGTTGGCTTGGGCTGGTTGTTGGATTCCAGACTGGTCCACAGACTGAGAGCTGGCTTGGGCTGAGAGCAGGCTACCTGAAAGCTCAACATATTGTGAGCTGGCTTGGGATGGTTGTTGGATTCCAGACTGGTCCACAGACTGAGAGCTGGCTTGGGATGACAGCAGGCTACCTGAAAGCTCAACATATTGTGAGCTGGCTTGGGATGGTTGTTGGATTCCAGACTGGTCCACAGACTGAGAGCTGGATTGGGCTGGTTGTTGGATGCCAGACTGGTCCACAGACTGAGAGCTGGCTTGGGCTGACAGCAGGCTACCTGACAGTTCAACAGATTGTGAGCTGGCTTGGGATGGTTGTTGGATGCCAGACTGGTCCACAGACTGAGAGCTGGCTTGGGATGACAGCAGGCTACCTGACAGTTCAACAGATTGTGAGCTGGCTTGGGCTGTTTGCAGGCCACTGGACTGGTCCACAGATTGCGAGACAGCTTGTTCAGAGTTCTGGCTGCTGGCTTGAGATGATTGTTGGAGAATGGGCTGGTTCACAAGTTGGTATCTTGAATGTGCTAGCTGCACACCACTAGGCTGAACTGTGGAACCATATCGTGACTGCACTAGTTGCTGGCCACTCAGTGATGGCACAAGTCCATATCCAAAGCTGGCTTGCCCTAACTGATAGCTGGGTTGTGAGGAATAATTTATCTGCTGCAAAGGCTTGACAAAAAAGGTAGAACTTGAAACCTGGACTGGCCTGTTACCAGAAAATAACTTGGAAACAACTTGAAGTCTACTTCTCTGAGGCTTGACAATGGGCTGCACTGCAGACTGGTAGCTGACTTCCACTAATTGGCCACTGGACTGGGAGCTGTTCTGTACTAGTTGCTGGCTACTAGACACCACAGACTCATTACTAGACTGTACTACAGTTTGATAGTTGAGCTGTGTTGGCTCAGGTAAAGACTCAATGTGCATACTTGAACCCATTGCAGTGGACACAGAACCAGAAACGAGACTGCCACTACCAGCTGAAGATATCGGAGATCCTTGAAGTTGACTACTAGCATCAGAGTCAGAACCAGGCTTATATACATTAGTCACTGGTCCAAAACCAGAAGAGCCATTTTGAGGACTATAGCTTACACTGCTATACACACCCTTAACTTGTGCAGCACTGTAAGTGTTACTCCTTGGTCTTTGGGGACTGATGGGATTTGATGCATCAGCACCATACCAGCTGTAGGAACTTCGCGGCTTCACACCCTGCATGGGGAAAGCAGCCTCATAGTATACAGGATAACCACTCCTGACAAATCCACCAACTAGAAAAAAACAAAAAGGGAAAGAAAGAATCAAACAGACATGCTAGCAAATATGAATTATAGAACTTGCCTGGATAAACCTTACCACTTCCAAAATGGTCAAAGACACAAAGACTGAGAAGTGCCAAAGAAAGACTGCAGACGGAAAAAAAAACAAAAAAACACCTTGTTAGATGAATGCCACTTGTTAACAAATACCACAATTTATCATCATACCTTAAGAGTCGGCTATTGGTACCCTCCATGGCCAAACAGAAATACAACAACTAACCACCTCAACAACACTAAAAATTCATAAAAAACATGCTTGACCTCCAACACATATTAGTGTTTCCTGATGAGACTCTTTATAGTGCCAGCAACTGCCATTTACCAATTGTTTCCTGACAATCAGTTGTCATGGGAACATGTAATACTCAATTATTAGGTTCAGGTGTTACAACTCTTATCATGACAGCTGCCATTTCATTAAAGATAGTTGCTTTTTTATACTATGATTACTAAACAAAAAGACAGCACACAAAATACTTTTTGGGGATTAATTGAAATCCTTAATTTCTTATTCAGTGAGAATACATTTAAGGAAGAAGTAGTATGCTCACTGTGCAAAAGCCTTAGCATTGATTTGGTCAAGCAGCCATATATGTTTTTATATTAAAATATATTTTGTTCAATGATAACAGATGTTATAAAAAAATGTTCTTGCAAATTTGTACTTTTGGTATATTTAGGAGTTGCTAAACTCATTATCTGCACTTCTCAAATGCGAAAATACTAATATTTTTTCGTCTTTATTGAAACTATTTGAAAACTAGAGCACACTGATCATTTTCTTTCAGATTTGTTATGAGTAAATACATGCCAACATTAAAATCTAGCAGGACTATTCCTGTGAGCTTTCCTGTGGTGAAAGCTGTGTTCAGATGAGACCCTCATCAGTTTTTTTTTTTTTTTTTTTTGGGGGGGGGGGGGATTCAGTTGAAAGGACATAACTTTATTTTATAACAAAAAGACAAGGTCTTAAAAGGAAATATATAAACACACTGGGCTCAACACTAAGGAGTTTCTAAATAAATAAATAATATTTGAATAAATAATGTTAAATAAAGACACTTTAAGTGTCTTTTAATTACAAGTAATAGCACATTAGAACAAAGATACAAATGAAATAAACATATTTAGGCTTAACAGTATTTAGGTAGAAAATACTATAATGTATTATTTATATGTATTCATATTTACTAAAGCTGTTATTCAGTCATGAGCAGAGTTTTAGGCTACATTTTCTTTTTAAGACCAAATGCATGGATCTGATTTTCTCCCAACTGTTTACGTTGATTAAGACTTTTTATTTTAACCCTGGGCTTAGGAGGATACTCGCCAAAACTGCCATTTTGACATAATTTCGAGTGTATTCATCCGTTTAAGCGTGACAAGACACAAAAGAGAGCTCAGTTCAATAATGGTGCAGTAATGGCACAGAAAACAGCGCGTGTGTCTTTTGCATCTTCTTGCAGGTGAACGGTTTAAAATCCTTTGAATGTTTATGAAGACCACATTCATGTTCTAATAAGGCTTTCTAGTTTCTAAATAACAAGTGGAATTTTGAAACCAAGTGGCTGAAAACTATGATCTCCCTCAAAATCTGGAGTTGAATAAAACGCACCAATTTTGCAATCTGTCATTATTTGGCGTGAGGCCAGGGTGTAACCTCTTGAGCATCAATTTGAAAAAAAGTTACTCTGAGGTCCTCAGAGTACAAAACTGTCCCTTTCAAAAAAACTGTCATAAAAATTTGAAGCTTTGGAGCACAGAATTAAGTTTGGTCTCATTTTAAAGAAGATCCTTGGCCAATTTTTGTGTGAAGCAAAAAGCTTAAATAAAACAAAAAAAACATTTAATAATGTTAAATAGCACTATATAAATAAAGGTGACTTGACTGCGGCTTCTTTACCCCGGTTTTAATCGGGAGATTCTGTACACTTTCCAAGATGTGTTATAGCGCCCCTAACGTGAAAACAGTGAACACATGGCTGGCTGGAAAATTCAGTCAATGGAGGTGAAAGAGTGAAGTAGATTTGATATAAATTCCTATGTATACTAACACTGGACTACAAAAAATTCAGATACTCAGAATTAGCAAACAAATTCTCCAAAAATCAATTGTTTATGAAATAGTGAACAAGCAGCCAAGAATAGTTTTCAGTACATCTTGATCAAAAATTGTACAAATATAGGCTAAATAGACTTAGACTTTTCTGTCAGCATGTCAAGTATACTTAAGTGTAATTTTAAGTAGTTTTCAAAGTAGATAACGTATATTTAAAAAATATAGTTTCAGTTTAATTTGTTAAAAAAGTATACTGATAGCACACTTAAACTGTTGGAAGGGTGGTATGCTTCACATTATGTTAATGCATTGGGTCAGTCATAGCCATTTGAACAGTCTACCACATGAGCGTTAACACTAAGCAATTTAATCAAATGCATTCAACTAGTTGTTGAAAGTTGATAAGCTCAACATTTTACACCTTTTTTTAGCATACACTTTTGATCTGATCAACCAAAACTCATCTCCAGGTGTAAACGTAGGAGAGAACAAAGCAGATTATGTTAAACAAAGATGAGGACATGCTAATGCAGCACAAACAATACTAAAACTGCAAGGAGACAATTGGTTACAGGGGAGTTTATTTATTTTTTTCAAACACCGAAGCAAACACTAAATGAAGAAAACAAGGCAAAGTATGGAGCTATGACTTCACTTGATGCAACAACCTCAATATGCCTGGAGATACATGCTTATTTTGAGTAGTCTGAGAGTGTAGAGGTGCTGGATATTGAAAGCCAGGCTGGACAGACTGCATCAGACTAATAGGTTGAAGTGGTATTTTACTGGGCTGCCGGGACACAGACTGGTACTGGGCTTGTGCTGATTGCAGACCGCTTAGCTGGTCCACAGACTGGTAACGGGCTTGTCCTGACTGCAGACCGCTGGGCCGGGACAGAGACTGGTAACGGGCTTTTGCTGGTTGCAGGCCACTGGGCTGGTCCACAGACTGGTAACTGGCTTGTGCTGACTGCAGACTGCTGGGCTGGGACAGAGACTGGTAGCTGGCTTGGCCTGATTGCAGACCGCTTAGCTGGTCCACAGACTGGTAACGGGCTTGTGCTGATTGCAGGCCAGTGGGCTGGGAAACAGACTGGTAACGGGCTTGTGCTGACTGCAGACTGCTGGGCCGGGACAGAGACTGGTAGCTGGTCTGGCCTGATTGCAGACCGCTTAGCTGGTCCACAGACTGGTAACTGGCTTGTGCTGACTGCAGACTACTGGGCTGGGAAAGAGACTGGTAGCTGGCTTGGCCTAATTGCAGACCACTTAGCTGGTCCACAGACTGGTAACGTGCTTGGGCAGACTGCAGGCCACTGCGCTGGTCAACAGACTGGTAACGGGCTTGGGCTGACTGCAGGCCACTGGGCTGGGACACAGACTGGTAACTGGCTTGTGCTGACTGCAGACTACTGGGCTGGGACAGAGACTGGTAGCTGGTCTGGCCTGATTGCAGACCGCTTAGCTGGTCCACAGACTGGTAACGGGCTTGTGCTGACTGCAGACTGCTGGGCTGGGACAGAGACTGGTAGCTGGTCTGGCCTGATTGCAGACCGCTTAGCTGGTCCACAGACTGGTAACGGGCTTGTGCTGACTGCAGACTACTGGGCAAGGACAGAGACTGGTATCTGGCTTGGCTTGATTGCAGACTGCTGGGCTGGTCCACAGACTGGTAACGTGCTTGGGCAGACTGCAGGCCACTGCGCTGGTCCACAGACTGGTAACGGGCTTTTGCTGGTTGCAGGCTACTGGGCTGGTCCACAGACTGGTAACGGGCTTGGGCTGACTGCAGGCCACTGGGCAAGGACAGAGACTGGTATCTGGCTTGGCTTGATTGCAGACTGCTGGGCTGGTCCACAGACTGGTAACGGGCTTGTGCTGACTGCAGACTGCTGGGCAAGGACAGAGACTGGTATCTGGCTTGGCTTGATTGCAGACTGCTGGGCTGGTCCACAGACTGGTAACGGGCTTGTGCTGACTGCAGACTGCTGGGCTGGTCCACAGACTGGTAACGGGCTTGTGCTGACTGCAGACTGCTGGGCAAGGACAGAGACTGGTATCTGGCTTGGCTTGATTGCAGACTGCTGGGCTGGGACACAGACTGGTAGCTGGCCTGTCCTGGATGTTGGCCACTAGGCCAGACTACAGACTGGTATCTTGCTTGAGACAACTGCAGACCAATGGGCCAGTTGACTAATTGGGAGCCAGTTTGTGTAGGTTTTTGGAAACCAAGCTGGGGCACAATCTGGTAATTGGCTTGTGCTGCCGGCAGGCCAGATTGTGAGCTGGATTGGGCTGGTTGTTGGATGCCAGACTGGTCCACAGACTGTGAGCTGGCTTGGGATGGTTGTTGGATGCCAGACTGGTCTACAGACTGTGAACTGGCTTGTGATGACAGCAGACTACCTGACAGTTCAACAGATTGTGAGCTGGCTTGGGATGGTTGTTGGATTCCAGACTGGTCCACAGACTGTGAGCTGGCTTGGGATGGTTGTTGGATGCCAGACTGGTCAACAGAATGTGAACTGGCTTGTGATGACAGCAGACTACCTGACAGTTCAACAGATTGTGAGCTGGCTTCTGATGGTTGTTGGATTCCAGACTGGTCCACAGACTGAGGGTTGGCTTGGGCTGGTTGTTGGATTCCAGACTGGTCCACAGACTGAGAGCTGGCTTGGGCTGAGAGCAGGCTACCTGAAAGCTCAACATATTGTGAGCTGGCTTGGGATGGTTGTTGGATTCCAGACTGGTCCACAGACTGAGAGCTGGCTTGGGCTGGTTGTTGGATGCCAGACTGGTCCACAGACTGAGAGCTGGCTTGGGATGACAGCAGGCTACCTGACAGTTCAACAGATTGTGAGCTGGCTTGGGCTGTTTGCAGGCCACTGGACTGGTCCACAGATTGCGAGACAGCTTGTTCAGAGTTCTGGCTGCTGGCTTGAGATGATTGTTGGAGGCTGGGCTGGTTCACAAGTTGGTATCTTGAATGTGCTAGCTGCACACCACTAGGCTGAACTGTGGAACCATATCGTGACTGCACTAGTTGCTGGCCACTCAGTGATGGCACAAGTCCATATCCAAAGCTGGCTTGCCCTAACTGATAGCTGGGTTGTGAGGAATAATTTATCTGCTGCAAAGGCTTGACAAAAAAGGTAGAACTTGAAACCTGGACTGGCCTGTTACCAGAAAATAACTTGGAAACACCTTGAAGTCTACTTCTCTGAGGCTTGACAATGGGCTGCACTGCAGACTGGTAGCTGACTTCCACTAATTGGCCACTGGACTGGGAGCTGTTCTGTACTAGTTGCTGGCTACTAGACACCACAGACTCATTACTAGACTGTACTACAGTTTGATAGTTGAGCTGTGTTGGCTCAGGTAAAGACTCAATGTGCATACTTGAACCCATTGCAGTGGACACAGAACCAGAAACGAGACTGCCACTACCAGCTGAAGATATCGGAGATCCTTGAAGTTGACTACTAGCATCAGAGTCAGAACCAGGCTTATATACATTAGTCACTGGTCCAAAACCAGAAGAGCCATTTTGAGGACTATAGCTTACACTGCTATACACACCCTTAACTTGTGCAGCACTGTAAGTGTTACTCCTTGGTCTTTGGGGACTGATGGGATTTTATGCATCAGCACCATACCAGCTGTAGGAACTTCGCGGCTTCACACCCTGCATGGGGAAAGCAGCCTCATAGTATACAGGATAACCACTCCTGACAAATCCACCAACTAGAAGAAAACAAAAAGGGAAAGAAAGAATCAAACAGACATGCTAGCAAATATGAATTATAGAACTTGCCTGGATAAACCTTACCACTTCCAAAATGGTCAAAGACACAAAGACTGAGAAGTGCCAAAGAAAGACTGCAGACGGAAAAAAACAAAAAAACACCTTGTTAGATGAATGCCACTTGTTAACAAATACCACAATTTATCATCATACCTTAAGGCCCTGTCCACACGGAGACGCGTTTAGCTGTATACGGACAAATTTTGTGTCGTATTGGCGTTTCGTCCAGACGGATCCGGCGTTTTGAGAGACTGAAACCGCTATTTTTTGAAACCGGGTCCCAAAGTGGATAAATCTGAAAACGACACGCTTGCGTTTTCGTGTGTACAGCCAATCCGTATATTTTGTGAAACGATGATGTCATGTCGACTAGTCGGACACTGCTAGTCACGTCAACAACACCTGCCGACTGCTTGTATAAAAATATAATATAATGCTGCAGAAGCTACTGAACCTCTTTTATTACCTACTTTAGATATTATTTAGCCTACTTAAATGTATTTTCATTGTATTTCTTTATATTTTTATTATGCTATGGTGCTGGTCTGTTGTCTGATTAAGACATTTCGTATTTTGTAGGGATGGGCATTTCAAACTAAAAAAATATTCGACGATCACTGGGAATTATTTGATTATTAGGCTGTTCAAAAAACGCACATGCTCGCCGGCACAACGGCGCTCGCTCAAATTCCACTCCGACATTACATTTCTCAGTAAGCCTGTTGTAGCCATTACAGAAAATGTATTTAGTTTCATATTTATGTTTAAATAATATGTTATTTTTTATTTCATCTATGTTGATTTATGAAAGTGAACAGCATGAGTAATCATAAGATGCGCAATATAGCGGGAGACATCATTTTGACCACATTAAGTTTTGTTTTATATAAAGCTGGTTTGTATAACGCCTTTCTTTAAAGTGAATTTCGTTTTGTATAAATTGTATCTTAATTTTAATCAAAGTTTCATCAACCAATTGCCTGGATTTAATAAATAAGAAGCAAATATAGCTGACATTATAATCATGACATGGACGCGCCGGCGCAATATAACTTGCATTGCTCGTGAACTGGAACTCGTCTCATAAATTAACCGAAACTCAGAAATATATAGAATGCTTGAAATGTCTACTTTTAAACTGTTAAAATGTCTCCTTGCTATATTTGACTCATTCATTACTTTTGCCGGTTCTTTGTGGCAAGCTTTATGAGTCCGATAACTAATTGAATATCGTGATTCGTGACTCATCCCTATTGTACCAGGCCATTTATGGTTGTTCATATTGTTTAATAAAGTTCTTGGTAAAAAAGAAAAGAAGAAGCTACTGTGCCTAATATTATTGTATACAGCGCGCAAGGTTTATGCGCATGCTCAAAGTCTTCTTCTCCGTTTTTATTGTATCTATATGGCAGAATTACAGCGCCACATACTGGTCTGGGATGTATATTACATCGTTTTGAGTCGGTTTCAGTGGTTTCGTGTGTACGCAGATATTTCTTGAGACGACGCCGTGTTTACGGAATTATTTTTTAGAACGAGGCAAAAAAAATATCGGATAGGGAAAGCTCTGGCTTCGTGTGGATGTGGCCTAAGAGTCGGCTATTGGTACCCTCCATGGCCAAACAGAAATACAACAACTAACCACCTCAACAACACCAACACTAAAAATTCATAAAAAACATGCTTGACCTCCAACACATATTAGTGTTTCCTGATGAGACTCTTTATAGTGCCAGCAACTGCCATTTACCAATTGTTTCCTGACAATCAGTTGTCATGGGAACATGTAATACTCAATTATTAGGTTCAGGTGTTACAACTCTTATCATGACAGCTGCCATTTCATTAAAGATAGTTGCTTTTTTATACTATGATTACTAAACAAAAAGACAGCACACAAAATACTTTTTGGGGATTAATTAAAATCCTTAATTTCTTATTCAGTGAGAATACATTTAAGGAAGAAGTAGTATGCTCACTGTGCAAAAGCCTTAGCATTGATTTGGTCAAGCAGCCATATATGTTTTTATATTAAAATATATTTTGTTCAATGATAACAGATGTTATAAAAAAAAATTCTTGCAAATTTGTACTTTTGGTATATTTAGGAGTGGCTAAACTCATTATCTGCACTTCTCAAATGCGAAAATACTAATATTTTTTCGTCTTTATTGAAACTATTTGAAAACTAGAGCACACTGATCATTTTCTTTCAGATTTGTTATGAGTAAATACATGCCAACATTAAAATCTAGCAGGACTATTCCTGTGAGCTTTCCTGTGGTGAAAGCTGTGTTCAGATGAGACCCTCATCAGTTTTTTTTTTTTTTTTTTTTTTTTTTTGGGGGGGATTCAGTTGAAAGGACATAACTTTATTTTATAACAAAAAGACAAGGTCTTAAAAGGAAATAAACACACTGGGCTCAACACTAAGGAGTTTCTAAATAAATAAATAATATTTGAATAAATAATGTTAAATAAAGACACTTTAAGTGTCTTTTAATTACAAGTAATAGCACATTAGAACAAAGATACAAATGAAATAAACATATTTAGGCTTAACAGTATTTAGGTAGAAAATACTATAATGTATTATTTATATGTATTCATATTTACTAAAGCTGTTATTCAGTCATGAGCAGAGTTTTAGACTACATTTTCTTTTTAAGACCAAATGCATGGATCTGATTTTCTCCCAACTGTTTACGTTGATTAAGACTTTTTATTTTAACTCTGGGCTTAGGAGGATACTCGCCAAAACTGCCATTTTGACATAATTTCGAGTGTATTCATCCGTTTAAGCGTGACAAGACACAAAAGAGAGCTCAGTTCAATAATGGTGCAGTAATGGCACAGAAAACAGCGCGTGTGTCTTTTGCATCTTCTTGCAGGTGAACGGTTTAAAATCCTTTGAATGTTTATGAAGACCACATTCATGTTCTAATACGGCTTTCTAGTTTCTAAATAACAAGTGGAATTTTGAAACCAAGTGGCTGAAAACTATGATCTCCCTCAAAATCTGGAGTTGAATAAAACGCACCAATTTTGCAATCTGTCATTATTTGGCGTGAGGCCAGGGTGTAACCTCTTGAGCAGCAATTTGAAAAAAAGTTACTCTGAGGTCCTCAGAGTACAAAACTGTCCCTTTCAAAAAAAACTGTCATAAAAATTTGAAGCTTTGGAGCACAGAATTAAGTTTGGTCTCATTTTAAAGAAGATCCTTGGCCAATTTTTGTGTGAAGCAAAAAGCTTAAATAAAACAAAAAAACATTTAATAATGTTAAATAGCACTATATAAATAAAGGTGACTTGACTGCGGCTTCTTTACCCCGGTTTTAATCGGGAGATTCTGTACACTTTCCAAGATGTGTTATAGCGCCCCTACCGTGAAAACAGTGAACACATGGCTGGCTGGAAAATTCAGTCAATGGAGGTGAAAGAGTGAAGTAGATTTGATATAAATTCCTATGTATACTAACACTGGACTACAAAAAATTCAGATACTCAGAATTAGCAAACAAATTCTCCAAAAATCAATTGTTTATGAAATAGTGAACAAGCAGCCAAGAATAGTTTTCAGTACATCTTGATCAAAAATTGTACAAATATAGGCTAAATAGCTTCTCATACCCCTTCGTTTGAAGTGTGGTCCCAAAAAATCTTCGTTTGAAGGGCTATCTGGCCCTTCCCCTTAGCCCTTCCCCTCCAACCAAAAGAGAATTGAGACAGCCCTACCCCTTCACGTGCACGCTCAAAACAGAGGGGAAGGGGAAAGTGAAGGGGTAAGGGGTAGAATTGGGATTGGCCCTAACACTGGACTACAAAAAATTCAGATACTCAGAATTAGCAAACAAATTCTCCAAAAATCAATTGTTTATGAAATCGTGAACAAGCAGCCAAGAATAGTTTTCAGTACATCTTGATCAAAAATTGTACAAATATAGGCTAAATAGACTTAGACTTTTCTGCCAGCATGTCAAGTATACTTAAGTGTAATTTTAAGTAGTTTTCAAAGTAGATAACGTATATTTAAAAAATATAGTTTCAGTTTAATTTGTTAAAAAAGTATACTGATAGCACACTTAAACTGTTGGAAGGGTGGTATGCTTCACATTATGTTAATGCATTGGGTCAGTTGGTCATTCATGGCCATTTGAACAGTCTACCACATGAGCGTTAACACTAAGCAATCTAATCAAATGCATTCAACTAGTTGTTGAAAGTTGATAAGCTCAACATTTTACACCTTTTTTTAAGCATACACTTTTGATCTGATCAACCAAAACTCATCTCCAGGTGTAAACGTAGGAGAGAACAAAGCAGATTATGTTAAACAAAGATGAGGACATGCTAATGCAGCACAAACAATACTAAAACTGCAAGGAGACAATTGGTTACAGGGGAGTTTATTTATTTTTCAAACACCGAAGCAAACACTGAATGAAGAAAACAAGGCAAAGTATGAAGCTATGACTTCACTTGATGCAACAACCTCAATATGCCTGGAGATACATGCTTATTTTGAGTAGTCTGAGAGTGTAGAGGTGCTGGATATTGAAAGCCAGGCTGGACAGACTGCATCAGACTAATAGGTTGAAGTGGTATTTTACTGGGTTGCCGGGACACAGACTGGTACTGGGCTTGTGCTGATTGCAGACCGCTTAGCTGGTCCACAGACTGGTAACGGGCTTGTCCTGACTGCAGACCGCTGGGCTGTGACAGAGACTGGTAGCTGGTTTGGCCTGATTGCAGCCCACTTAGCTGGTCCACAGACTGGTAACGGGCTTGTCCTGACTGCAGACTGCTGGGCCGGGACAGAGACTGGTAGCTGGTTTGGCCTGATTGCAGACCACTTATCTGGTCCACAGACTGGTAACGGGCTTGGGCTGACTGCAGACTGCTGGGCTGGGACAGAGACTGGTAACGGGCTTTTGCTGGTTGCAGGCCACTGGGCTGGTCCACAGACTGGTAACGGGCTTGGGCTGACTGCAGACTGCTGGGCAAGGACAGAGACTGGTATCTGGCTTGGCTTGATTGCAGACTGCTGGGCTGGTCCACAGACTGGTAACGGGCTTGTGCTGACTGCAGACTGCTGGGCTGGTCCACAGACTGGTAACGGGCTTGAGCTGACTGCAGACTGCTGGGCAAGGACAGAGACTGGTATCTGGCTTGGCTTGATTGCAGACTGCTGGGCTGGGACACAGACTGGTAGCTGGCCTGTCCTGGAAGTTGGCCACTAGGCCAGACCACAGACTGGTATCTTGCTTGAGACAACTGCAGACCAATGGGCCAGTTGACTGATTGGGAGCCAGTTTGTGTAGGTTTTTGGAAACCAAGCTGGGGCACAATCTGGTAATTAGCTTGTGCTGCCGGCAGGCCAGATTGTGAGCTGGATTGGGCTGGTTGTTGGATGCCAGACTGGTCCACAGACTGTGAGCTGGCTTGGGATGGTTGTTGGATGCCAGACTGGTCTACGGACTGTGAACTGGCTTGTGATGACAGCAGACTACCTGACAGTTCAACAGATTGTGAGCTGCCTTGGGATGGTTGTTGGATTCCAGACTGGTCCACAGACTGTGAGCTGGCTTGGGATGGTTGTTGGATGCCAGACTGGTCAACAGAATGTGAACTGGCTTGTGATGACAGCAGACTACCTGACAGTTCAACAGATTGTGAGCTGGCTTCTGATGGTTGTTGGATTCCAGACTGGTCCACAGACTGAGGGTTGGCTTGGGCTGGTTGTTGGATTCCAGACTGGTCCACAGACTGAGAGCTGGCTTGGGCTGAGAGCAGGCTACCTGAAAGCTCAACATATTGTGAGCTGGCTTGGGATGGTTGTTGGATTCCAGACTGGTCCACAGACTGAGAGCTGGCTTGGGATGACAGCAGGCTACCTGAAAGCTCAACATATTGTGAGCTGGCTTGGGATGGTTGTTGGATTCCAGACTGGTCCACAGACTGAGAGCTGGATTGGGCTGGTTGTTGGATGCCAGACTGGTCCACAGACTGAGAGCTGGCTTGGGCTGACAGCAGGCTACCTGACAGTTCAACAGATTGTGAGCTGGCTTGGGATGGTTGTTGGATGCCAGACTGGTCCACAGACTGAGAGCTGGCTTGGGATGACAGCAGGCTACCTGACAGTTCAACAGATTGTGAGCTGGCTTGGGCTGTTTGCAGGCCACTGGACTGGTCCACAGATTGCGAGACAGCTTGTTCAGAGTTCTGGCTGCTGGCTTGAGATGATTGTTGGAGAATGGGCTGGTTCACAAGTTGGTATCTTGAATGTGCTAGCTGCACACCACTAGGCTGAACTGTGGAACCATATCGTGACTGCACTAGTTGCTGGCCACTCAGTGATGGCACAAGTCCATATCCAAAGCTGGCTTGCCCTAACTGATAGCTGGGTTGTGAGGAATAATTTATCTGCTGCAAAGGCTTGACAAAAAAGGTAGAACTTGAAACCTGGACTGGCCTGTTACCAGAAAATAACTTGGAAACAACTTGAAGTCTACTTCTCTGAGGCTTGACAATGGGCTGCACTGCAGACTGGTAGCTGACTTCCACTAATTGGCCACTGGACTGGGAGCTGTTCTGTACTAGTTGCTGGCTACTAGACACCACAGACTCATTACTAGACTGTACTACAGTTTGATAGTTGAGCTGTGTTGGCTCAGGTAAAGACTCAATGTGCATACTTGAACCCATTGCAGTGGACACAGAACCAGAAACGAGACTGCCACTACCAGCTGAAGATATCGGAGATCCTTGAAGTTGACTACTAGCATCAGAGTCAGAACCAGGCTTATATACATTAGTCACTGGTCCAAAACCAGAAGAGCCATTTTGAGGACTATAGCTTACACTGCTATACACACCCTTAACTTGTGCAGCACTGTAAGTGTTACTCCTTGGTCTTTGGGGACTGATGGGATTTGATGCATCAGCACCATACCAGCTGTAGGAACTTCGCGGCTTCACACCCTGCATGGGGAAAGCAGCCTCATAGTATACAGGATAACCACTCCTGACAAATCCACCAACTAGAAAAAAACAAAAAGGGAAAGAAAGAATCAAACAGACATGCTAGCAAATATGAATTATAGAACTTGCCTGGATAAACCTTACCACTTCCAAAATGGTCAAAGACACAAAGACTGAGAAGTGCCAAAGAAAGACTGCAGACGGAAAAAAAAACAAAAAAACACCTTGTTAGATGAATGCCACTTGTTAACAAATACCACAATTTATCATCATACCTTAAGAGTCGGCTATTGGTACCCTCCATGGCCAAACAGAAATACAACAACTAACCACCTCAACAACACTAAAAATTCATAAAAAACATGCTTGACCTCCAACACATATTAGTGTTTCCTGATGAGACTCTTTATAGTGCCAGCAACTGCCATTTACCAATTGTTTCCTGACAATCAGTTGTCATGGGAACATGTAATACTCAATTATTAGGTTCAGGTGTTACAACTCTTATCATGACAGCTGCCATTTCATTAAAGATAGTTGCTTTTTTATACTATGATTACTAAACAAAAAGACAGCACACAAAATACTTTTTGGGGATTAATTGAAATCCTTAATTTCTTATTCAGTGAGAATACATTTAAGGAAGAAGTAGTATGCTCACTGTGCAAAAGCCTTAGCATTGATTTGGTCAAGCAGCCATATATGTTTTTATATTAAAATATATTTTGTTCAATGATAACAGATGTTATAAAAAAATGTTCTTGCAAATTTGTACTTTTGGTATATTTAGGAGTTGCTAAACTCATTATCTGCACTTCTCAAATGCGAAAATACTAATATTTTTTCGTCTTTATTGAAACTATTTGAAAACTAGAGCACACTGATCATTTTCTTTCAGATTTGTTATGAGTAAATACATGCCAACATTAAAATCTAGCAGGACTATTCCTGTGAGCTTTCCTGTGGTGAAAGCTGTGTTCAGATGAGACCCTCATCAGTTTTTTTTTTTTTTTTTTTGGGGGGGGGGGGGATTCAGTTGAAAGGACATAACTTTATTTTATAACAAAAAGACAAGGTCTTAAAAGGAAATATATAAACACACTGGGCTCAACACTAAGGAGTTTCTAAATAAATAAATAATATTTGAATAAATAATGTTAAATAAAGACACTTTAAGTGTCTTTTAATTACAAGTAATAGCACATTAGAACAAAGATACAAATGAAATAAACATATTTAGGCTTAACAGTATTTAGGTAGAAAATACTATAATGTATTATTTATATGTATTCATATTTACTAAAGCTGTTATTCAGTCATGAGCAGAGTTTTAGGCTACATTTTCTTTTTAAGACCAAATGCATGGATCTGATTTTCTCCCAACTGTTTACGTTGATTAAGACTTTTTATTTTAACCCTGGGCTTAGGAGGATACTCGCCAAAACTGCCATTTTGACATAATTTCGAGTGTATTCATCCGTTTAAGCGTGACAAGACACAAAAGAGAGCTCAGTTCAATAATGGTGCAGTAATGGCACAGAAAACAGCGCGTGTGTCTTTTGCATCTTCTTGCAGGTGAACGGTTTAAAATCCTTTGAATGTTTATGAAGACCACATTCATGTTCTAATAAGGCTTTCTAGTTTCTAAATAACAAGTGGAATTTTGAAACCAAGTGGCTGAAAACTATGATCTCCCTCAAAATCTGGAGTTGAATAAAACGCACCAATTTTGCAATCTGTCATTATTTGGCGTGAGGCCAGGGTGTAACCTCTTGAGCATCAATTTGAAAAAAAGTTACTCTGAGGTCCTCAGAGTACAAAACTGTCCCTTTCAAAAAAACTGTCATAAAAATTTGAAGCTTTGGAGCACAGAATTAAGTTTGGTCTCATTTTAAAGAAGATCCTTGGCCAATTTTTGTGTGAAGCAAAAAGCTTAAATAAAACAAAAAAAACATTTAATAATGTTAAATAGCACTATATAAATAAAGGTGACTTGACTGCGGCTTCTTTACCCCGGTTTTAATCGGGAGATTCTGTACACTTTCCAAGATGTGTTATAGCGCCCCTAACGTGAAAACAGTGAACACATGGCTGGCTGGAAAATTCAGTCAATGGAGGTGAAAGAGTGAAGTAGATTTGATATAAATTCCTATGTATACTAACACTGGACTACAAAAAATTCAGATACTCAGAATTAGCAAACAAATTCTCCAAAAATCAATTGTTTATGAAATAGTGAACAAGCAGCCAAGAATAGTTTTCAGTACATCTTGATCAAAAATTGTACAAATATAGGCTAAATAGACTTAGACTTTTCTGTCAGCATGTCAAGTATACTTAAGTGTAATTTTAAGTAGTTTTCAAAGTAGATAACGTATATTTAAAAAATATAGTTTCAGTTTAATTTGTTAAAAAAGTATACTGATAGCACACTTAAACTGTTGGAAGGGTGGTATGCTTCACATTATGTTAATGCATTGGGTCAGTCATAGCCATTTGAACAGTCTACCACATGAGCGTTAACACTAAGCAATTTAATCAAATGCATTCAACTAGTTGTTGAAAGTTGATAAGCTCAACATTTTACACCTTTTTTTAGCATACACTTTTGATCTGATCAACCAAAACTCATCTCCAGGTGTAAACGTAGGAGAGAACAAAGCAGATTATGTTAAACAAAGATGAGGACATGCTAATGCAGCACAAACAATACTAAAACTGCAAGGAGACAATTGGTTACAGGGGAGTTTATTTATTTTTTTCAAACACCGAAGCAAACACTAAATGAAGAAAACAAGGCAAAGTATGGAGCTATGACTTCACTTGATGCAACAACCTCAATATGCCTGGAGATACATGCTTATTTTGAGTAGTCTGAGAGTGTAGAGGTGCTGGATATTGAAAGCCAGGCTGGACAGACTGCATCAGACTAATAGGTTGAAGTGGTATTTTACTGGGCTGCCGGGACACAGACTGGTACTGGGCTTGTGCTGATTGCAGACCGCTTAGCTGGTCCACAGACTGGTAACGGGCTTGTCCTGACTGCAGACCGCTGGGCCGGGACAGAGACTGGTAACGGGCTTTTGCTGGTTGCAGGCCACTGGGCTGGTCCACAGACTGGTAACTGGCTTGTGCTGACTGCAGACTGCTGGGCTGGGACAGAGACTGGTAGCTGGCTTGGCCTGATTGCAGACCGCTTAGCTGGTCCACAGACTGGTAACGGGCTTGTGCTGATTGCAGGCCAGTGGGCTGGGAAACAGACTGGTAACGGGCTTGTGCTGACTGCAGACTGCTGGGCCGGGACAGAGACTGGTAGCTGGTCTGGCCTGATTGCAGACCGCTTAGCTGGTCCACAGACTGGTAACTGGCTTGTGCTGACTGCAGACTACTGGGCTGGGAAAGAGACTGGTAGCTGGCTTGGCCTAATTGCAGACCACTTAGCTGGTCCACAGACTGGTAACGTGCTTGGGCAGACTGCAGGCCACTGCGCTGGTCAACAGACTGGTAACGGGCTTGGGCTGACTGCAGGCCACTGGGCTGGGACACAGACTGGTAACTGGCTTGTGCTGACTGCAGACTACTGGGCTGGGACAGAGACTGGTAGCTGGTCTGGCCTGATTGCAGACCGCTTAGCTGGTCCACAGACTGGTAACGGGCTTGTGCTGACTGCAGACTGCTGGGCTGGGACAGAGACTGGTAGCTGGTCTGGCCTGATTGCAGACCGCTTAGCTGGTCCACAGACTGGTAACGGGCTTGTGCTGACTGCAGACTACTGGGCAAGGACAGAGACTGGTATCTGGCTTGGCTTGATTGCAGACTGCTGGGCTGGTCCACAGACTGGTAACGTGCTTGGGCAGACTGCAGGCCACTGCGCTGGTCCACAGACTGGTAACGGGCTTTTGCTGGTTGCAGGCTACTGGGCTGGTCCACAGACTGGTAACGGGCTTGGGCTGACTGCAGGCCACTGGGCAAGGACAGAGACTGGTATCTGGCTTGGCTTGATTGCAGACTGCTGGGCTGGTCCACAGACTGGTAACGGGCTTGTGCTGACTGCAGACTGCTGGGCAAGGACAGAGACTGGTATCTGGCTTGGCTTGATTGCAGACTGCTGGGCTGGTCCACAGACTGGTAACGGGCTTGTGCTGACTGCAGACTGCTGGGCTGGTCCACAGACTGGTAACGGGCTTGTGCTGACTGCAGACTGCTGGGCAAGGACAGAGACTGGTATCTGGCTTGGCTTGATTGCAGACTGCTGGGCTGGGACACAGACTGGTAGCTGGCCTGTCCTGGATGTTGGCCACTAGGCCAGACTACAGACTGGTATCTTGCTTGAGACAACTGCAGACCAATGGGCCAGTTGACTAATTGGGAGCCAGTTTGTGTAGGTTTTTGGAAACCAAGCTGGGGCACAATCTGGTAATTGGCTTGTGCTGCCGGCAGGCCAGATTGTGAGCTGGATTGGGCTGGTTGTTGGATGCCAGACTGGTCCACAGACTGTGAGCTGGCTTGGGATGGTTGTTGGATGCCAGACTGGTCTACAGACTGTGAACTGGCTTGTGATGACAGCAGACTACCTGACAGTTCAACAGATTGTGAGCTGGCTTGGGATGGTTGTTGGATTCCAGACTGGTCCACAGACTGTGAGCTGGCTTGGGATGGTTGTTGGATGCCAGACTGGTCAACAGAATGTGAACTGGCTTGTGATGACAGCAGACTACCTGACAGTTCAACAGATTGTGAGCTGGCTTCTGATGGTTGTTGGATTCCAGACTGGTCCACAGACTGAGGGTTGGCTTGGGCTGGTTGTTGGATTCCAGACTGGTCCACAGACTGAGAGCTGGCTTGGGCTGAGAGCAGGCTACCTGAAAGCTCAACATATTGTGAGCTGGCTTGGGATGGTTGTTGGATTCCAGACTGGTCCACAGACTGAGAGCTGGCTTGGGCTGGTTGTTGGATGCCAGACTGGTCCACAGACTGAGAGCTGGCTTGGGATGACAGCAGGCTACCTGACAGTTCAACAGATTGTGAGCTGGCTTGGGCTGTTTGCAGGCCACTGGACTGGTCCACAGATTGCGAGACAGCTTGTTCAGAGTTCTGGCTGCTGGCTTGAGATGATTGTTGGAGGCTGGGCTGGTTCACAAGTTGGTATCTTGAATGTGCTAGCTGCACACCACTAGGCTGAACTGTGGAACCATATCGTGACTGCACTAGTTGCTGGCCACTCAGTGATGGCACAAGTCCATATCCAAAGCTGGCTTGCCCTAACTGATAGCTGGGTTGTGAGGAATAATTTATCTGCTGCAAAGGCTTGACAAAAAAGGTAGAACTTGAAACCTGGACTGGCCTGTTACCAGAAAATAACTTGGAAACACCTTGAAGTCTACTTCTCTGAGGCTTGACAATGGGCTGCACTGCAGACTGGTAGCTGACTTCCACTAATTGGCCACTGGACTGGGAGCTGTTCTGTACTAGTTGCTGGCTACTAGACACCACAGACTCATTACTAGACTGTACTACAGTTTGATAGTTGAGCTGTGTTGGCTCAGGTAAAGACTCAATGTGCATACTTGAACCCATTGCAGTGGACACAGAACCAGAAACGAGACTGCCACTACCAGCTGAAGATATCGGAGATCCTTGAAGTTGACTACTAGCATCAGAGTCAGAACCAGGCTTATATACATTAGTCACTGGTCCAAAACCAGAAGAGCCATTTTGAGGACTATAGCTTACACTGCTATACACACCCTTAACTTGTGCAGCACTGTAAGTGTTACTCCTTGGTCTTTGGGGACTGATGGGATTTGATGCATCAGCACCATACCAGCTGTAGGAACTTCGCGGCTTCACACCCTGCATGGGGAAAGCAGCCTCATAGTATACAGGATAACCACTCCTGACAAATCCACCAACTAGAAGAAAACAAAAAGGGAAAGAAAGAATCAAACAGACATGCTAGCAAATATGAATTATAGAACTTGCCTGGATAAACCTTACCACTTCCAAAATGGTCAAAGACACAAAGACTGAGAAGTGCCAAAGAAAGACTGCAGACGGAAAAAAAAAACAAAAAAACACCTTGTTAGATGAATGCCACTTGTTAACAAATACCACAATTTATCATCATACCTTAAGAGTCGGCTATTGGTACCCTCCATGGCCAAACAGAAATACAACAACTAACCACCTCAACAACACCAACACTAAAAATTCATAAAAAACATGCTTGACCTCCAACACATATTAGTGTTTCCTGATGAGACTCTTTATAGTGCCAGCAACTGCCATTTACCAATTGTTTCCTGACAATCAGTTGTCATGGGAACATGTAATACTCAATTATTAGGTTCAGGTGTTACAACTCTTATCATGACAGCTGCCATTTCATTAAAGATAGTTGCTTTTTTATACTATGATTACTAAACAAAAAGACAGCACACAAAATACTTTTTGGGGATTAATTAAAATCCTTAATTTCTTATTCAGTGAGAATACATTTAAGGAAGAAGTAGTATGCTCACTGTGCAAAAGCCTTAGCATTGATTTGGTCAAGCAGCCATATATGTTTTTATATTAAAATATATTTTGTTCAATGATAACAGATGTTATAAAAAAATGTTCTTGCAAATGTGTACTTTTGGTATATTTAGGAGTGGCTAAACTCATTATTATCTGCACTTCTCAAATGCGAAAATACTAATATTTCATGAATTATAGAACTTGCCTGGATAAACCTCACTTCCAAAATGGTCACAGACACAAAGACTGAGAAGTGCCAAAGAAAGACTGCAGACAGAAAAAAGAAAAAAAAAACACCTTGTTAGATGAATGCCACTTGTTAACAAATACCACAATTTATCATCATACCTTAAGAGTCGGCTAGTGGTACCCTCCATGGCCAAACAGAAATACAACAACTAACCCTCATCAGGTTTTTTTGTTTTTTTTTTTGGATTCAGTTGAAAGGACATAACTTTATTTTATAACAAAAAGACAAGGTCTTAAAAGGAAATATATAAACACACTGGGCACAACACTAAGCAGTTTCTAAATAAATAAATAATATTTGAATAAATAATGTTAAATAAAGACACTTTAACATTGTACATTTTCATAAACTCAAACTTCTATAACTTTTTTTTCTGTTTAACTGTCTTAATTTATTTCACTTCAACAAAAATCTGCCAAATGTATTTAAAACAAGACCAATCTTACATCTTTATTCCAAAGCATTCTTGAATTACAACCATTTAAGTTCGGAATGTGCATTTTCACGTCTTAAAAAAAAACGGGGTGCCGCTTAAGGGGTTAGAGTACAAAAATGTCCCTGTTAAAAAACTCGTAAAGATTTGAAGCTTTGGAGCACAGAATTAAGTTTGGTCTCATTTTAAAGAAGAACCTTGGCCGATTTTTGTTGAAGTACAGTCCAGCAAAAGTTAAAAAAGTGAAACAAAAATTATAGAGGTTTAATAGGATGAAAATATCTAATATCAAAGCCATAAATCTAAACAATTTAACGATCTACGCGCATGGTCTAAAGCGCACGGAGCAAGTGTCCGAATCCACTTTTGCTAGTTTAACGGCGAGATAAATGGTCAGTGCGCCCAGCACATGGTCTAAAAGGGTCGTCCCTATTCTCTTAATGAGTAATGTGTGTGTATTGGGCGTAGCGTGAAATAAACCAAATTAGAGTCTCAACTACCATTCTCTTTAAAAGCGACTTGCGCTTTTAAAGCGCGAATGGTGGAATTTGCAAGTGGAAAAACTGAACGCGTCTCGAGGAAACGGAGGATCTGCTCATGCATGAGGTTAAAGTGTAGACCATCTACGGGACAAGCCAGATTCCACCATATCTTTATGTACACAATAATAATCTTTTACATTGTAATCCTTTAATTTTTAATATTTGACTAGTTTGTGTGCTGCGCGTCCCTGTGTGTGTAATAAGCAGAGTATACGCGTGCTGTGAACCCGCCTACAGGTGCATATTACTAATGCGCTCTTTAAATAACAAAACAAATATTGCGCCATTGACTTTAGGCCGGGTTACAGTTGGTCATTGGCCCAGTCTATTTCAGTTCCTTAAATAGATTTGCTATTTAAATAACGTGGCACAGGAGGACATTAAAACAATAACTGCGTCGGGCAGAAACTAGCAAAAGACACTTGGGTTTTCCGCTGCATTGGGATGTATGATAGGACAACTTGTTCCAAATTTGAGGTTGATATCTATGAGGATTATTTTAGTAAGATATCAATTGGTTAATTCCAATTGATATTTGTTATCATATTCTGAATTTCTACACACATTTCAATGACCAGTTAAACCAAGAGAGTTTGCTATTGTTCTTGACTTGGTTCCAGATGTTATTTTTAAATAACTAATTCAGTGAAAATCAACATGGATTATTACATTTCATTGATGAATGTTGATGTTTTAAAACAACAATGTAGCAATACAAGAAATGCTTTGCTGTGTGTCATTTCCTACAGCAAGATTTTTTTGGTAATATCTCTTGTTTCAAAGCATGGAAGTTGCCAAAACTGTGTTAATAAGTAAATAAAAGAAGTGTCTTACAAAATACTTCACGATTATCCTGCCAAACATGTTTTGGAAAGATTTAAGCTCAACATTTCATATACTTTCATATACTATTTCATTATGTGATATTATAGCCTACTACCTCTTGTTCTTGTGGCATCGAATAAGAAGATATTTTGAACAATGTTGGTAACTAGACAGTGACTTCCATAGTACTTTTTTTCCTACTACAGTATATGAGTCAATGGCAACCGTCAACTGTCCGGATACCAACATTCTTCAAAATATCATATTTTGTGTTCAACAGAAGAAAGAAACTCACACAGGGTAAGTAATTGATGCTGTCATCAATTACTTACCAAAACATTTTTTTTTTTTTTTTTTGTAATTTTTGTGTGAGCTGTCCCTTTAATGTACGCGGCGTGCTGCATGTTTTTTTTTTTTTTTTTTTTTTTTTTCAATGCCACAAGAACAAGAGGTATTACATATTCACAATATCACATTAACATTAGCTGCCAGGAAGAGAGAAAAAAATAAAATAAAATAAAAAGTAATATAATTTACATAAAATCCAGTGCTTTCAAAGCATTACATGTTTTCATTGCTTTTTTGTTTTTAGTTTGTTCCAAAAGATGTACATATAGGGTAAAGTCATTTATAAAATGTGGAAAATTTGGTTTATCTTGAGCCCACTTCTTTTTATGTATATGGTATTTTCCTAATAAAACAAATAACTGTATAATATGTTGTTCTTTACATTCCAAATTGTCATTCTGAGTATAAAAAAGCACATCAAAAACACTAATTTCCATCATACACTTCAGTTTTCTATTAATAAAGGTTTCTAAATCTTTCCAAAATAATCTTGAGTAAATACAGTGAAAAAACAGATGCAAAATTGTTTCTTTTTCTATTACACAAAATTCACAAGTATATGAAATATTTAGTTTAAATCTTTCCAAAACATGCTTAGCAGGATAAATTCTGTGAAGTATTTTGTAAGACACTTCTTTAATTTTGTTATTGACACAAAACTTACTTGGCAATTTCCATGCTTTACCCCAAGAGATATATCCAAATAAAGAAGACCAAAAGAATCTTGCTGCAGGAAAAGACACAGAACCAAGAGAATTCCTTATAATCTTATTGCTACATTTTTGTTTTAAAACATTAACATTATCGATGAAAATCTTACTACAAAGATTATCCATGTTGATTTCCACTGACTCAGCATTTTTTAAGAGTAACATCACACTCTTTGGGATCGCGTCAAGAACAATGGCAAATTCTCTTGGTTTAACTGGTAATTTATTTTTGTAGAAATTCAGTATATGATAACAAATATCCATTTGAATTAATCAATTGTCCTACGAGTATAATCCCTTCATTGAACCAAGTATGATAGAATAGTGATTTGTTTTTGAATAGTATGTCTTTGTTATTCCATATGAAATATGCTGCATGTTTGAACTTCTGAGGTTGGAGAGGCCCCGCTGCAAATAATTTGCATATGCAAATTACCATCCTGCTTTTATATGAAATCTTTCTTTCTTTCTTTCTTTCTTTCTTTCTTTCTTTCTTTCTTTCTTTCTTTCTTTCTTTCTTTCTTTCTTTCTTTCTTTCTTTCTTTCTTTCTTTCTTTCTTTCTTTCTTTCTTTCTTTCTTTCGAAAACACTCGGATTGTATATTCAATTTGACAAGTGCAAACCCCCCCTTGCACCACTAGAGGGCGCTGTTATATTGTATTGACTGATAATATGCTTCACTTGTCATTAGGCCTACTTTCCATGGCGTTCACACAGCTGTAATGTAAAGAGACTTTGTTCATACAGTTTATGTGCCGAATTTCGACTCCCTGCCAAATGATGACCCCCCTCGACCCCACCCCTAATCATAACCCCTCCCCCACAACTAATCCTAAACCTACCAACCAATAGGAGGGTAATGGCGGGGGTCAGAATTCGGCACACCTGTTTCACCCCTCATTTATTTTTCATGTATTTTTATTCCATTCCAGATTAGTTTATAGGATTTTAAGATTGACTTTATATGTCTGTTGCCTTTTTATGATGCTCATTATATAAATCATGAATTACCATTATTACTTTGCCTTACAGTACAATAAAGTGTATAATAAACTTGCCTTGACTTACAGTCTTGAATGATAAAAGTTGGTATTATTACTTATTAATGGATGACTATAGACAATAAAGCTCCATTACAGATTACCAACATATTCAATCTGTCAATCATTTATGATGCAGTCAAATTTGATAACTTTCAGCACAGCAGATTCTTCTGTATATTACTATAGTGTTTTGTACACAGAACAGACATCATCTTTTCTCAAACATTATAGGAAGCAATTTCCATTTTTCTGAAGCTGACACTCTTATGTTTCATAATTCTGTTATCATTTGACATTTGTGCTTTAAATTGGTTCCATTACTTTTCTTGTGTCTTCAGACCATATGTTGTATAGTCTTTGATATGGTTAATTGGAACACGATGATTTGAATTTGTGATATAACGCCATGTCCAATGACATTAAATCTTAAGTCTGATAACATAAATACAATGCAGCCAACATAAACCTATTAGTGAGGCCTTTTGTGTCAAGCCTGTTTCGTTGTAGCCGATAAATGTCACAAAACTTGTAATCTTAATAACATTTTTAAATGGCCACTTCTTGTTTTTCAGAGATACTGATGAAATTTAATAGCATATTCATTGTGATTGTGTGAATACACAATATTCACACAATCTTGTGTGTGTGTGTGTGTGTGTGTGTGTGTGTGTGTGTGTGTGTGTGTGTGTGTGCGTGTGCGGGGGGTTAAATATATTTACACATATTTACATATATTTACCATGTAAATATATTAAAGCATATAGACACAACCAGTGTCAGATTATTATTATTATTTTTATCAGTGCCATTTTTGCCACTTAGAACTTTTATATTGTTAGTAATATTTCAAAATGAACATTTATTGGACAGAGGCAACTTAGGTTTACTTGATTATCCATAATTTAAAATGTGAGTATCAAATATGTTCCATCAGGCTTCTGAGGAATATGTATTTGTTCATAAGTCATAATTGTTCATAACTCATAAGTCATAATTGTATTGCATTATATGTTTTGGCCCCTGCAATAAATAGCTTTATTCATAAAATGTAATATTATCTTACTAAGAAAATATTATTGGCAGAAATAGGGTGTCAACTGATAATAATATGCAATTTATGTAGGTAGTCTGTTATACTGTTGATCTCATTCATTTACATTACAAACATCAGAATTTCATCTTTTTATCAATATAATTTCAGCAATTGCAGGAAATTGCATTTTGCTCAATTTGTGTCTCTGAATAAAATTGAGCTGTTTTTTCACCCTAACCCCAAATTATGCTCCTTTTTACATGATAATACCACATCTATTATTGTACATTAACATATTTTTTTGGATATGTGGATGAAAGTGCACACACATAAATAGATTGTATCCATTGTGTAACTAATGTGTAGCCAGATTAACGTGGTTTAATGCAACCAATAAAATAAGACAAATATGCCAGGAGAAAATATATCAATATCGTGTTTAGGATGCATTATTAAAATCTCTTGCAAGCAGATACAAAATGTATCGTTCAGAGTGACGTCAGACGCTGAACCGGAAGCTGTTCCGTGTGTTCTCTCTCTCTCACTGTGTCTGTGTGTGTGTGTGATCGTGGGCTCGGCGATACACTGACAGCTGTACGATACAATGTAACTGCGACGGGTGATAATGGAATAACCCACGGATACCGGCGCATACGCACATACAAACACCCTGTAGAGCAGCCCGCTTGGATTATGTGTTGATTTAATGAGGACAGTCGTGATTGAAACACGCTGATGTCTTTACACGACCGTTTGGCACGGGAGTGATCTCGCAGATCGCAGAGCCCGTGTTTCACCCCGTCATCCGCAGCTGTTCCGCCCATCATCTGTTCGTTTATCCGCACACGCACCGGGACTCATGGGGAACAGCACATCATGCTGCGTGTCGTCCAGCCCGAAGCTCCGGAGGAACGCGCACTCGAGGCTGGAGCCGTACCGGCCCGAACCGGAGCTGAGCCGAGAGGACACGGGCTGCAACCTCCAGCACATCAGCGACAGAGAGAACATAGACGGTGGGTGTCATCCAGCATCACCATCCACACACTGATAACACCCGAGATTCACGACCGTTAACAATAACCAGTGTTGGCCAGAATAACAACTCACTGAAGAGACGTCATGAGGGTTCTTTTTTAAAAAGTACGTTTTTTTTTACACTTATGGTAAAAAACACGTAAATACCATGGTAAATGTAAATACTATAATACTATGCTGTTGACAGTCATTCAGGTCCATCATTCATACAGTAGGTAGAAGTACCATGGTATTACCCCACTGTGCCATGGTAACGCCCTTATGGTAAAATAATCACACATCGTCTGTTAATAGCACTTTAGTGTTTTGCTGCCACACTGTAAAAAAATAATATAAAATGCTTCCTTACATTTTTAAGTACAATCAACTTAGTGGTTTAACAAATGAGTTGAATGTATAACATCTAAAAAAAGTAGAAAATTGCTTATTTGATGAGTTAAAGCAAACATATGTAAAAACATATGTTGTCATACCTTATTGATCATATTATTTTTACAGTGCATTAGTCTTGTTGGTAGCCTATATATATATATAAAAAAATACCATGCTAACCATATTTTTTTTTAAACAAAACGGCATAGCTAGGGTTTTAAACCTCTGACAACTTGGTTTCACCCATCACTGTCATACAAAAAATATGATATAGAAAACATATATAACCTACAAAATTAAGGACTTTACCATGTTAATTTACCATAGCATTTACATTACACACCATGGTATTACCACAATGTATAATAATATTGCATGATTATACAATTAACATACTTCAACATTTACATTGATTGTACTCCAATGTATTTTGAAGAATACTGATATTTACATACTGTGGTATTACCATAGTAGATATTCTTTGTAGTTAGGCTACTTAGTTTTACTCACTAACAAAAAATACTATAATAATTTCATTTTTGGACATGCAATTGTAACCGGTGTTATTCGACCCGTGGCGAGCAGGATTCAAACCGGGTCTCCGGCGGCGTGGGAGGCGGGCACGCTAAGAAGGATGCTAAAGACGCTAGCGCACCTCTTGAGGCCAGGGGTTTACACGCACAGCTCTTACTGACCGTTACACTTGTTGATAAAATACCATAGTGCTTGAAGAACCATGTAAATGTCATGGCACTTGAATATGGTAATCATTCTGTATCATGGTGTTACCATCTGATTCTATAGTATTACCATCTTACCATGGTATGACGTTACCAAGGGTGTCGTATGTTTCCAGCGTTTGATTCATATTGTGGATTAAAGCCAGGTGAATGTTTTTGTGCGTGATCAGATCAGAGGTATCTTGGATCACAGCTGTCTGTTGTTCGATCTGATCTGTGCAGTTAATGCAGCCGGTGCGCTGGGCATCTGCTGAAGTGGAGAGTGGATCCAGATACATGAATGTTCTAATGTAATTTAACATCTGAAAGGAGAGGAGGCTGATGAGACTGTCATGTGACAGCAGGCAGAGCTCATGTATGAGATATAGCTGATCCAGGAACAGTTACTGATCCACGTGATCATATTTATATAGCTGTGCCGCATGAGAAATCAATAACCAACATATTATACACTGTAGGTGCCATGAAATGTTTGTTTGATAAAGGGGCTTAATAAAGGGCCTATATTAACACATCATTTATATATTTTGATCAATCTGCTTTTAAATATTTTATTTACTTAAAAATTGGTCTTTGTGAGGAAAATCTCAAGAACTTTTTCTTTTTTAGTTCTTGACTAACACTCATGAATGACTGGAAATGGCACGGAAAATAATAGTCTTATAAACTTATAAAGGGTAATATATCTAAAGTGAAAAAAACATATTATATATATGAATATATTAAACTTTTGTTTATTGTTGTGTTAATGAGATACTATATTATTTTTATATTTATACCATATCTATTTTTTAATATATTATTTGTTTTAATATCATCAATTCTTTTTTTATTTTAGAAATGTTGTGTATTTTGTCATTTTTACACATTCTGAATAAATTTCAGTTTTACTTTAGTATATCAAGTTAGACTAAATGAAAATAATGAATGTTGCCTTGGCAACTTAAATTTTATTTCAGTTAATAACAAAACCTAGTTTTGTGTGGTTTCATTTCGGTTCACTCTCTGTAATATCCTTTTTAGCTAAAAAAAAAAAAATATATATATATATTTTGTTAGTGATTATATAACATAATTTAACAAAAAATCTTTAACCACTAATTAAAAATTTTGGCACATTTATACCCCTTTAAAATATGCTTTATGCTGAAGGTCACATGAACAAACATGAAAACATGTCTCAAAGTGTTAATGGCATATGAACTGAAGCGATATCTATGGACTCAGCTAATCTAGCTAGTTATTTTTATTGTTGCCGTTTTATTTCATTTAAATGTTAGTGAGAAGAAGAAAAACAACTTTTATATATCAATTTGCATATGTGATGGACATCGGATATGCTCATCTTTGTTCGCTCCTTTGAGGGCATCTTGTGTAAAACGGCTCTATATTTACCGAAGCACACACAAAAGACCTGAATTGGAAGCAATGTGACCTGTTTTTACAGAATACAGAAGTCTGTGGCGCATAACCCCCATTTGTCTCGAGCACATTTCTGAGGATGGCATTTTTTTGTGTTTTAAAATAATTCTATCCACCCCAAAGTGCATTTACATACAGACACTTTTATCGCACACTCCCGAGATACACTGCAAATTGAGGAAGTCCCGTATTTCGTCATATCTAGCCCACCCATGGCAGCTTAGCTTGTGTCCCCTTGAGATGAGAAGTGTGTGTTGGGTAAAGATACTCTCTTCCGCGGTCGGGGTCAGTCTGTGCCAGTCTTCTGTGATGGAAGAGGAGCTGGACTGTGATTAACACTGTCTATTGTGATTCAGACAGCTGCTGTGTGAATCAGCTTTATCCTACTGAATAAACCAGTGTCAGAGCTCTATTTTCAATCTCTCATTCATGAAAAGCTGCTTTATGATAATTTAATGATTTTACAATGTTGTCACATTGCTTGTATATCTACAATATGTACAAATTTTGTATCAAAATGTCCAAAAACCATTTGCGTAGTGTTATATATTTCTTTCAATTAGACATGTGCCGATTTTCGGTAATTCGATAAATCACGATAATGAATATACACGATATTGTTATCGTGGGCACTTCAAAATACCGTAAAAAATAATAGATCCAAATTTTTATTTTTAGAACGTGCATTATAGCTTATTTTCCATCAACCGCTTGAACAAACACAGCGTATATGCTGCGCAGAACACGTGAGCGCACCCGGATGTAAACAGTGTTCACGTCACATGTAGAATCACACTGCACGCAGTGCGCGCCACGGCCACTGACGCCGCATTCAAATTCTCACATGAAGAAGAAGAATGGCGGAAGGAGGAACGCTGCCGACAATTTATCCCCCTTCAAAAAGGGTAAAGTCAGATGTTTGGAAATATTTTGGGTTCCAAAAAAATGCAGAGGGATTGCTGATCGAAGACAGTTTCCCTTTGTGTAAGACATGTGGACGGGAAGTGGCTCCAAAACAAGGGAACACGTCTAACATGTTCGCTCATATTCGTGACAACCATCCACTGCAATTCAGGGAGATAAAGGATATAATTGTTGAGTTTACTTTTATATTTTATATTGTTTTATTTATATTTATTTGTATTTAAATGTTTGAGTTACTTTTAGTTCATTAAAAAGTTATTAAAGTTACTAAAAGGACAAAACTGAAGTTTGTTTCTTTTTTTAACCTGTTTCTCTTGTAAAATTACAATATCGTGATAATACCGTATACCGTGATAAATGCTCTCTCAATTAATCGCAGCATGAAAAAGTGATACCGGCACATGCCTACTTTCAATTATGTACTTGCATTATCTAAAATGTTTCCAAGAATTTGAAAATTCAGAGAAATTCACAATTTTAAATAGTGCCAGTCCTACGTCACTTATCGCCTGTCAATGACGTAATATCCGCGTTATCCTATGGTTTCCGCTTGTACTGCCATAGTAACCATGGCGACAGATGTGTACAACTGCGTAATGTTTAGCGGTTCGCAGTTGTTGTTTCGTTCAAACATTATGGATCATGGCAAGCAGACTATGGGACAAAAGGAGAACTAAAAAACATGGATGTATTCACTCATCCATTAACATTAGATCCGTCAGCATGACGGCAAGTTCCATGATTCCGCTTATCACTGCATCATCAATCTACGCCTTTGTTATCGTAAGATGTTAGCGACTCCCAGCGGCGAAAAAAATTACATATTGTAGCTTTAAAGGGGTCATGACATGGATTTAATGTGCCTTATCTTTCAACAAAAGTTTCTTTGCAAACTCCATTACACTGTGCTTGTTTACTCAATAAAATGCTTCGAACAAACATATAATCCTCCGACACGATCCAGAATGTTTAAACTGGACGCGCCAAAGCTTCCATTTATCCTGTTGTCTACATACTGAAACGCGTGGAGTATGTCATGAATTGAATGCACATCTGTATACTGTATCAGTGTAGACAGCGTCAGTCATTATAATGGCTTCTGTTTGCATTTGACAACTCACTCAAATCCAGTGTTGGAAAGTGTCAGCCGTTCAGTGAGTGAACGCCAGTGGGCGGGGCTTATGGTGTGATGATGTATAACTGTTCGTCGATGTCTTGCTCTGGAGGCGAGGCAGTCATATTCAAATGTATTTGCCTGTGTGACATCCATAGTCACTTAATATCTAAATAAGCTGTTTTTTGAGCTTGCTATGTTTGTAATGAGGAGGACGTTTAAAGTCATGAAACTTGCAGGATGTTTTAATAGTACAAATACCTCTTACGTGTCAAAAGATCAAGGCAATTTTGATTTAGTAAAATGTGTTATTGGTTTATAATTCAGTATGATAGGATATTCATTTTACTTGAAAGAAAGGGCTTTAAATAAAACTCAGTGTCTTCAAAAATATTTTTTTTGTCAAATCATTCCTCTGGGGTTCTTTTTGTAGCTGCCTGGTACCTTGATAATGCAGTATTGTGTCCCAATGGACCGATTAAAACTTGTCCCTAAAATTGAGTCGCAGCTTGCCATCAGATTGGAGCTTACAATTTTGAGGGCGGTTCTACCATGTTTTTGTGCAACAGACGGTCGGCGAGGCCTAAACCATTGAATATTTCTTCTTAAAGGATAGACAGCACAGGGGAGTGTGCAGAGCGAGAAACTACGGCACGCGTCTTAAGAACTAACAGGATTATGTGTTGTTTGCCATATGGTCTGCTAGTTTGTTTCTTTGTTAGTCTTGATATTGTTTGAATTTTGAATGGAACCATAAAATAGCCAGAGTTCCAGACAGTTCCAGTTTGATTTATGTTCTTAACTGTGAGATTACAGTTTACTCCAGGGATACTGGAAGTCTGGCCTGTGGGCCAAATCCAGGCCCCTGTACGGTTAGAAATGTCCCACCATGTCAATTATTTTTATCTGATTAAAAAAAGTATGATGCAACAAAACTATACAAAGACACTTTCTGTGATATCATCAAACACGTATAATAGGAATGTTAGTTCTAGTGAAACCCTTTAATTGGAAGATTTTTATATTGCAAAGTTGTGATTCTCACACAAATTACATTTTGGGAATTGACTGCAATGCAGTTTGTGTGCATGTCCGGAATAGAGACAAAAAAATACAATAAAAAAAGTCCGGTTTCCGATTTACGGCTAGTCGACCGGTGCATCTCTAGCATTCTGGGAAATGAAGTGTTCTAAAATACTCTTTTATAGGGCACATTTCAAACAGATCAGTTTATCTCTCTCTCTCTTTAAAGCTAACTCAAACCTAATTTAATATTCATTTTTACTTTAATACAAATTTGAATTGCAATTCTGAATCCTGTTTGAATTTCCTGAATCCTAATCCTGAATTTCTGTCAGGTTCTGTTCGCACATGGCCTCTACATACTTAAAATTTAATTAAATCTACAGAAGTTACATTTAAATTAACTTTACAAAAGTTGCTTGTGTGAAAGCACCTATTGACACTTTCTGGGAAATGAAAGTCCTTTTGTAGACTTGAGACAGCTTTGATGAATGAGTTTTTTGCTGAGGTTGTTAGATGTGGAAGTGAAGGTGTCATTACTAACACAGGTCATTTCATTCATTGGCCCCTGATCGCACTGAATGGTTCATGAGCTGCACAATTTAAGCGTCCCTGGTTTACACCTTTCCACATGTTTCCGCACTCATTCATATGATTCCCTACAGCATGTATTCTGTTGAGACACCAGTCCTGCAGTGCAATGTGACTCTGGCATGATTGAGAGTGCTGTACAGTAGGGCGTTTGTTTGCGAGTGCACTGCCTCAGGCTTGTGTTTAGAGTTGTGACCCTCCGAATGTGTGACTTGAAGTCAGACATTATAACTGCTGACTTAAAACCCCGAAGCGTCTATCCAGAAAACTTTCCACAAGTCACCCCCCATGTGAAACATTACTCTTGCTGCCTGCTTCACCTTCTCACATTTTTCTCTTCATCAGTCTTGTTGTCTTGAAGCAGTGTCTACATACTCCAGTAGTTGTCCTCTGTTCACTAGGGCTCTCTCAATATTGGTTTCATATCAGCGATAATTATTACGAAACATGTTGTTTAAAGGCAGACTTTTGCTCCTGAGTGAAAGTTGTAAACCAGACAGTTAATAGTGATTTTAAACACTTTTCAACACTTCTAATTAATACATGTTTTGTCTCTTAGACATGCACATTTGACAGTAGCTTGAGTTACAGTAGCAGTAGCTAGAGTTGGGATGCAGATGCAAGGTTGTGTTTAAACAATCTCATTTTTATAGGGTCAAATTTGGTCTTCCATTTGGATCATGTTATAACCATATGTATAACTGTATAAACCACGCATTACACCTCACTACCATGTAAAGCTGCACGATTAATCGTTAAAAGATCGCAATCTCATTCCTAAACGACAATGGTTCGCCTGTGTCTATTAAACCTTTGACAAAATCACACTTCAAAACAAAAAAACACAGATTCGTCCATTAATGAAACAAGTGAAGTATTTTTGAGTCATTGGGCCCTATTTTTACGATCTGAGACGCAAGTATCAAACGCGAAACGCAAATTACTTTGTGGGCGCCTGGGCGGATCTCGGGCGCTGTTGCTATTATACCGGCGGAATAAATGACTCTTGCGCCCGATTTTGCGCCCGAAATCAAAAGTGGGTTGGTGTGAAGTAGCTACATTACTCATAGATGTGGTTTGGGCGTAACGTGCAATAAACCAGTCAGAGCGTCATCTCACATTCCCTTTAAGAGCAGACGCGCTTGTTTCATGGGGATCACTATTTTAATGGTGGATTTGCCAGCGCACACAACTTATATGATGGTAAAGGTAATTTCGCAGTCTTCAGAATTTTGTTTCCAGGTTCTTGACGGTCAACCCACTTTGTCAGGTGTCCTTATATACCGATGTGTCTTGCCACTATTGATCAAACAGGTTTGATCCGTCATTACTACAAATAATAATTTGAATAATTTGGGAAAATGTGTAAGCTAGATTTATGCCTATTTTTTCACTTCTTCATGGACACCACAATGATTTCCCTCGTGTGGTAATATTTTTCCTTGTAATTATGTATGGTTTGCAAAAAATGGGAACTGCTGTGTAGATGAGAGAAGCAAAGTCTACATTATGGCCAAGCATGCGCGCTTAAAATAGCATCTGAATAACGCGCCACTGACTTTAGACTAGGTTTTTCCTGGTCAGTGGCAGAATTGTTTTCTGAAACTGCAAAATAGCACCAAGGAACTCTTGAACCGCTTTTTTTTTCCCGCTTTTTTTTTTTACAAATTCATGTAGAATAAACATTTTAATAAATAGACTGCAGCAATTAACATTTGTCAGAACCTCTAGTAATTTACTTGTTGTTGTCTGTTCAGAATCATTGGACAATCGGGATCTTTGTTTGAAACCCCCAAAATTGTGATTTCCGATGTATCCAGAATCGTGCAGCTCTATGGTGTTTACTTCATTAAATTTAATTAACCTAAAATTAATTAACTAAATCCATAAAATGATCCCATAATTGGAACCCCTAAAAGATTCTACATCTGAAGCGCCTGACAGAACCCTTTAAGCTTCTATTTAAGAACATTTTCTTCTCGGAGTGTGTGTTAAACTGCTACTGATGTCAAAATCACTGAAAAGAAACCAACACAAAGAAATCTGGAAGGTGAAAATAAAGAAATGACAAACACTCTATTTGAAGATTCTGTTCTAAATCATCGGATGTCACATGAGGTGGAGTGAGCTCAAACTAGGCTTATTTTAGCCAACAGTCAGGGCTCATATTTACTCTGCCAGAAATGATAGGGAGATTTGTTAATTTCTGATGTAACGGAGCACAGGTCGGGAGATTAGTAGTGTTTTAAAACCCCTCTGGATTAGCACAGTGACACAGACTCAGTGATGTGTTAAGCTCAAAGCATACTACAGTTTTGACATGAATTCTTAGCATATGCGTACTGTACATCCGAACACATGGCCATTCAAACTCGAGGTATAGTCAGTTTGAGCTTTTAACAAAGGCGCTTGACACATGCACCGCAAAGTTTCAGCCTTGTGCTATTTCTCTCCAGACATATTACAGTTAATTACAATGTTTTAAGTATAAAATGCTACGCATGTATGTTCGTTTCTGTAGTTCATTGAAAATTGACCTTTAAAAAAAACTGATTCAGAATTATGTCAGCTTTTTTACTACTGAGGTTTGAATCAGAGCATGTTTGCAATAGTGGAGGAAAGTATGCCAAAGCTAGATAAGAGAGAGAATATGAGATGAGTTGTGAATGTGGAAAGACTGCTGACTGCTTTAGCTGATGACGAATGAAAGTGCATCAACATAAAACGAGTCAGCCGTTAAAAACGCTCTCTAATCATTCTTAATCACTTTCTCTCTTGCTCATGAATGGACCGGACTCCTGTCTGACGTGTTGCCGGGGCCTGTGGTGATTTTTGTCCTCTGAAGGAAATGACATACAGGAAGTGCACTGGTTTTCCGTGTGTTGTGTTGTAGATTGTTTCATGTTACTTTAGAAGCTGCAGGAATGTGTGGGTTTTACGTTTTGTGAAGTCCTCCACAGGACTGGGTGATACAGCTAATAAAATATTGATTTTATATTTGAGCAATTTTATGAGATTCAGAATCTCAAAATGTGTTCAGAAGTTGCTTAAAAGTTTAAGAATAAAAAAATGAAAGAATAAAATATATATATATATAATAAAAATAATGAAGTTGTGTTTTCACACTCTGATAATTATATTTAATTAAATTTGCATTATTTGAATTTGTAAATATTGTAATAATTCAATATTTACGTGCATACACACTACCATTAAAAAGTTTGTGTATGGTTTTTTACAAGTTTATTTTACACTCTTATTTAAGTCTCTTATTCTTTCACTAAGGCTGCATTTATTTGATCAAAACCACTTTAAAAAAAGTTGTAAATAAAGCAAAGGTTAGTAGTGTTTTTCATGTTTAATTTGATAGCAATTTCTTTGTTAAATTTACTAGCAAATTCTAAAAAAAAAAAATTGTTTCAAAGTAAATTCTATGCCAATTTTTAAAAATAATAAAAGACACATTGTAAAATATTATACAATTTTAAATATAAATCATTCCTGTTTTGGCAAAGCTAAATTTTCAGTTGCCATTTCCAAAGTTTTTTCATTAAATGAGTAAAAAAAACGAAAAAGAAAAAACATGCAAACATTCTAATGTGCTGATGTGCTGCTCAAGAAACATTTCTAACTATCAATGTTGAAAACAATCGTGCTGCCTAATTTGTACCTTTTGTGGAGAATCTTTGATAAATAGAAATAGCATTGTTTGAATAAATCTTTTGTAACATTCGACATGTCTAGGCCTACTGTCGCTTTTGATCAATTTAATGCATCCTTGCTAAATAAAAGTATTAATAATTAATAATATCATACTGACCTCAAACTTTTGAACAGTAATGTACATATTATTATTAAATCCGTTTATTGATATAACCAACCACACAGCGACTATCATGAACATTTTCAAGTAGGCTACATCCATATACATGTTGGCTACTGGGGGGTGTTTCTGATTCTGAGACATCAAATCTGTTTGTCTTGGTGTTCTTCACATTCATGAGTGTCAGGAGGAATGAGTGCAATCATTGGGAATTTTAATGGCCAAATAAAATGAACATTGAAATGATTGCAGTATTCATGATGTAGGTTTATGTTGTAATAATTAAATAATATTGTGTATGTCATAAATAGTCAATTCATCACCCATCACTGCTTCCTTCTATGGCTTCACTTTGCTGGTGTATTTTTTATAATTCAGTGTCCTTTTGTTTCATTGGGAGTTCTTTTAAAAGCGTTTCTGTCCACATCTATGGTTATATTTATTTGCCTACTTTTCTAAGTAGGTCTGTAGACAGTCAGGGCTGAACGTATCTGCATCTCGCATTTATTGAAATGATGTATAATCACTGAAGCTGTCAATAACAACGCAAAATACACAAATCTCCTGTCATAATCAATGAAGCAGAAGCTATGCTGTGCAACGAATCTTTTATTGTCATCATGTTTATACTTGTTGGTTTATAATGAAAGCATTAGCGCCAAAGAAAGTCTGAATAACTTAAACACATCTGATTGGCCACTGCGTTCACACACTCAACAGATATGTCTATGATTGGCTACAAAGCTCAACGCTGCAAAAACATGTTGTAAATAGAAACCTCTGATGTTCTTTCAGAGAAGCGTTTTAAAGCAACTGTGTAAGCAGGTTGTGCTTCCAACTCTATATTTGCTTTGTTGAACTGAAGAACGGCAGATTCAAATATCAAATCAATCTCTGGCAGGACAAATATTAATTTTGGCGGCCACCAAAATATTTTAAATACAGGACAAACCCTGGATGAATAGAAAGTTCAAAAGAATTTGAAATAGAAATGTTCTTTACTAACAGACCCTGACCTTAGAGAACGCTTAAAGAACACTGATTTCACGCGATGGGTTTTGTGAGATCCTCCTGTAAAGCAGTCGTGGGAAGATCAGTGAATGCCTGTTCTTTTAGCATCAGTCTGTACACGTGGATCTATTTTTCACAAGGCCTTCAGGCTAAACTTCAGGAGTTTGACTTTTGACATACTAACACATAATCGAACATTTGACATTTGAGATGTAGTGTTTGACCTTTTGTGGGAAACCTTGCGGTCGGAACAGACTCTAATAATATCAGTTATCAGAAAGCTGCAGCACTGTTTTGTTGTAAGTGATGTGCTATAAATACAGCATGCCATTTAGAAAGGAAAGTTAAACAATAACCCACTAAAGTGTAGTTATGATTTTACCATGCTTAAAAGGTTGCTTTAAATTATTTAACATAAACCGTAAATATGCTACCGTTCAAAAGTTTTGGGTCAGTACGTCTTATTGTTCTTCCTTTTTTTTTTAAAGAAACTAATACTTTTCTTTAGCATGCATTACATTTAGCAGATGTGAAAGTAAATACTTATACGTTCTTACAAAAAAATATATGTCAAAGAAATGCTGTTCTTTTGAGCTTTCTATTCATCAAAAAATCCTGATTTATTATTTTTTTTCACAGAAATATTAAGCAGCAAAAGTCGTTTTCAACATTGATAATAATATTTTTTCTTTAGCAGCAAATCAGCATATTACAAAGATTTCTGAAGGGTCATGTGACACTGAAGACTGGAGTAATGACACTGAAATGTAAGCTTTATATCATCACAGAAATAAATTACATTTAAATAAAATTAATAGAAAATAGTAATTTTTAAATCGTAGTAATATTTCACGATATTATGTTTTTTGATCAAATAATCCACCTTGGTGAGCAGAAAACACTTCAAAAACATTATTTTATTTAATTTGGACCAACATAAAATGTGTTAATAGTAATTACAATAGTTCACACGTAATATAGTTAATTAATATAGTTTATTAGTGATGTTGTAGATATGTAGACTAGGTGCATTAATGTAACAACTATTTTAACACATACTTATTCAAATATATTTCTGAGTTGTAATCGTCTGTTTATTTCAGCACATCAACTATTGTGTCTTTTTATTATGTTTTCTCCTCTCAAGAGAGCAGAGATTCATTTATTTCTTTAGGCAAAGGGCCCAGCACTGAGGGCTGAATGAATCAGAATTGAATTAGAATCAGGCTGTTTGTATGCATAATCATTATGCTAATGGTATACTTCAAAAGACCAATGTGCTATAACCAAATAAATCCTCTCAAACCTCTCTCTTGGTTTTGTGAAGCCAGATGACCGTGAGCTGAGTGGAGGAGGAACGTGTTCAGCGACAGCTCTTATGATCTGCACTGGAAACATTAGACATATTTGTTTGCACTGGTCTGTAAAATTGAGTAGTTAGAGGGATGGTTGAAATATAAAAATGAAAATGTTACCGTGTTTTCCGACTATAAGTCACACTTTTTTTCATAGTTTGGCTGGTCCTGCGACTTATAGTCAGGTGCGACTTATATATCAAAATGAATTCATACTGACTGAGATGGACCAAGAGAAAACATTACCGTCTACAGCCGTGAGAGGGCGCTCAAGTTGGCGGAGTTGTTCAGAAGCGACACCGAGGAATAACTCAATGGATTCAGTGTTGTGGAATGAGATCGGGAGCTTGGTGAACTTGCTTACCGGTAACTTGTTGGACTCGCTGGCTAATGTTAATTTATCCTATTCAGCCTCCCAGGACAGGTATATGTTCTTTATGCTATTGTGTAGCTGAATAACTGTTAATGTGTGACGTTAACATGCCGGACACTATTCAGAGGTGTATTTGGTCATGGTATTGTGGAGCTGAATAACTTGCCTTTCCAGATTAAATGTCTGTTTTTGGTCTTGGATTTTGTGAAATACATTTCTAAATAAATGCGACTTCTAGTCCAGTGCGACTTATATATGTTTTTTTCCTCCTCATGACAAATTTTTTGACTGATGCTACTTATACTCTGGAGCGACTTATAGTCCGGAAAATACGGTAATTAAAAATAATGGGCTGTACTTCACACTAAGCCATTGTATTAGTGGCCAACCGATATATATCGGAAAGACCAATATATTGCCTGATATTTGACATTTTTCAATCATCGACATGACAGCCGCATCACATAACAGAAGTTACTTCCGGTCTGGAATGGCGTTCCTTTTCTGATGACGTCAGTTTGACGGCTTGGGTTGAAAACGCTTAACCACTCCCCTCAAACCGCTAGTCTGCTATGAGCAGAGATGCTTCCGGTTCACGCGGACTTTAGCTGTTTGGCAGATGTCTTTTATTTTGACGGCGCACCAGACTTTTATTTTGACGGCTGTGAGAACAGCTCCTGAGCGCACAGCATTCATTAGTTTACCCTCTCGGTTTAACATTTCTTTCTTATACTTTTATTGGTCAGAACTTTTAAACAAATAGAGTAAACTGTATTCTGAAAAGTATTATAGTGTCTGCTTTTTTATTATTAATAAGCAATAAGATGGCAATCACTATAATATTTACTCATGTACCGTAAGTGTTCAGCAAACACTTATTTATATCTCTTACAAGTCTTTGAATATCTAATAAACATTTAATTGCACAAACCTTGCAGACTTAATTGAATCCAGCTATGAGATCCTCTGAACTGTGCATTTATAGACTGTAAAACGAGTGTATGCTGTGTGTGATAGGAAATGACGTGGAAACGCAAACTTTAAACCCTTGATTTCAAAGTGTCCTGTGCTATAGTATATCCAGTTGCTCACTGTAATTTTCTCTGTGTGCTGTATGTAAAATAAGTGTCATGTATGTAAAGTAAGTTTCACCTTCTCTTGAAAAAAAATATGAATCTCATTGTGCACAAACTTTCCAGATTACGGAGTGCCTTGTTGGTTACAGTGTTTACTTAATTTTTTTTTTATATTTCTTTAAACAATTTATTTGTAAAAAAAAAAAAAAAAGAGAAAAAAAAAATGATTACAGAATCAAGAAGTTGCCATCTAAAGTATAACTATAAGGTTCCTGCCACTGTTTTGACTTTTTACACATCTAAACTCTTCACGAGTTCTCAACCATCATATACTGACGTACAACGAGTGTGTTTAGCCCAGTACACAGCATAGTTTTGGATGTTCGGTAAGTTCCGTCACAAAATATATGGCATAAAACCATTTTTTTGTATGTGCCTTTAGGCTCCGTGTTAAAAATGACAGTGTGAACTCTATGCGATCCAGGACTTAAGGGTGTGTGTTCACACTTGTAGTTCGGTTCATTTGTTCCGGACCAAAAAAAAAACATTTAGTCCTGTCCGCTTAGCGGTCACATTGGCATTTTAACTTGAAGATACCAAACCTAAAGTCATAGAGATATGTTCACAATGCTGTGTTCTGGGCTAAATGTGCTTGTTGAGTGTGCGTAGCTACGTATCTGACCAGCTGAGAGCTTGTGAAGAGCTTATAAAACGTGTAAAGGAGTCAAAACAGCGGCAGAAATCCCTCCGCCACACTAACAAACGAAGATCTGCTGTGAGGAGAGAAAATTCTGTCCTTTTTAGGGTTGCATCTTGTGACATCATGTCCTGTTTTTGGTTCGTTTACATGTCTTTGATCCATGTTGTTTATGGTTCATTCGAACCGCACCAGAGTTCGTTTGTAAGCGGATCGAGATCCATCTTTTCAGCGGTATTCGTCCGCTTGGTTATTGCGCATGAGGGTTCAGATGTTCACACTTATTCAAATGAACCGCACTAACAGAGCAATCTCACCAGGGTTCGTTTTAATCCAACCAAACATGCCAAGTGTGAACAGCTCAATACACCCTAAACTTTTCTTTTTTGGTCTGGAAAAAGAACCAAGTGAACCGAACTACAAGTGTGAACACAAGCTAAGATCTCGGCATCACCATAAAAAAAAATCAATATCGGTCGACCACTATATAGTGCAAGTTATGCACTTTTATTCTGAAACTTGGAGCTTGAGTAAATGCCCATTTTTTTGTAAACTACTCTTTTAACATAGAGTTTGTATGCGTTTTGTTTGGGCGATGAAAAGCAGGCGACTGCATCAAAAGCACAGCGGGCGAATCCACGAGGGCCATTGTTGAGCGGGTGTAGGAGTCACAGACCAGCTTCACAGACGTGCATACATATCACACAGGCCTTTCATTAAACCTCACAGACAACAGCCAGCTGGGCAAATCCCCCCATCAGAGCTCAGCTATTTTCTGTCTGTCTAGCCTCTCTTCCCTTGAGTATCCTCTTTCTCTCTTCCATCGCTACAGTAAGGCGTCTCCCCTCCTCCCATAACGGCGCTATGGAAACTCATCCCGGCCCTCAAGCATCTCAGGGGGCGGAGCTGGGCTTGCAGTAATTATGCATGGCACTTTGGGCTGACAGTGTAGTACATGCCCAGATTCTTCTCCCTCAAAGCCTTTTTTTTTGCATCAATATTTGCTCTTATTGTTTGCATACGTTTATTGACTCTAAACTCTTCAGCCTATTTAGCTCAAGTCTAATAATCAGTTTAAACTCACCTAAATATCTAGCGTGAAGAGGTTCAGAAAAGGCTGCAGTGAGACATTAAAGAAATAGAATCCTTTTTTTTTTTTTGTCTGTGCCACACAGAAGTAAAAACTATTCTCAGATGATTAGTGTTTTTATGAGAGTTATTCCCATGACATCAGTGCAGCTGCTCTGGGTTGTTGGGTGGGGAGAAGATGGCACATGAAAGGGAATCCCTTATTAATATGCATAAAGGGGGTGTGGCCGCTGAACATGTTTGGAGCACCTCTGATGACCTGAATCGTGATCAGCATTAAATATATATATATATATATATTACATGCTGTGTATATATATATATATATATATACATTATATATATATACAGTATATTTATATATAAAATTATTTATCAAAATAAAAAAGTATAATTGTATAAAAACTAAAAAGAAGTATACAATATGACGGCAAAAATAAGTATGCTAGAAATTAGAATCTTTATATATAAATACACTTCTGTTCAAAAGTTTGGGGTCAATGAGATGTATGTTTAAGTAATTGGATTAAACAGATAAAAAGAGATATTCTGATTTTTTTTCCATTTCCACAAGAAAATATAAAGCAGCACAACCGTTCTCAACATTGATAATAATAGGAAATGTTTCTTGAGCTGTAGAACAGCATATTAGTACGATTTCTGAAGGATCATGTGACACTGAAGACTGGAGAAATTATGCTGAAAATTCAGTTTCGACCAGAAAACATTTATTTTAAATGAAATTGCGGGCATATTTAAGAATATTACTGTTTTTCTTGTATTTTTGATCAAATAGCTCCAGCCTTGGTGAGCATAAAAATAATCTTAACAAACATATTTTGAATGGTAGTATATGTATACACACATACACACAAACAAAATTATGCATTTAATTAAATAAAGTTATGTAATCGGATTACTTTTTCAATAGTATCAAGCGCTCTGATACTTTTTCAAATAAGTAACTCAAGTGACTTAGTTTTCACCTTTATTGACTGACAGCTCTCCTGTCCTCATGTTGAGAGAAGTCAGGAGTAAAATGAAGATGTGTGTGTGCGCTGTGTGAACATGATGGATATTGTAGTTCTAGACTAAATGTGAACATGCATTTACTCATCTCGCTTGCACAAATACAGATTCAGTATTCCTCAAAATGAATGAAAACTCAGAATATTACGCAAACGGGCAATAATTAAATGTTAATACAAATATACTTTACATATTTAATCTCACTTTATTAACCAATGTATTTGCCGCTGACCTTTGATGATCCAATTCAAACATGATAATAAGCAAACATGAGTCATGACACTGTTTTTTTTATTTTTGTCTTCATTGCTGAAGTAAGAGTGATGAACTTTCCTCTCCTACGTCCTATTCTTCTGTGATGGAGGCACGGCTGAAAGGTTTGTTTGAGCGGCGCTCTCTACTGTACAGAATTTGCATTTCCGTCAGCCTGAGGATTCATTTCACTTGTTGTGAAAGGGCCTTTATGTTTACAAAAATATAACTTTTTTTTTTTCTATTATAACAAAAACATAAAAACAAGTTAGCCTAACACAAGTTGGTTACTTTTATGACTTCTTCCCCTGTGGCAATTGTAATTCTGATTGTGTCGTGATTCTGATTGTGTTGAGGTATGTGCTATGAACTCAGCTCTACTCTTGAATGTGTTCATGTGTATTGTGTATAGTGTGCATATTGTGTTGCCGAGTTTAAATGTCAGGAAGACAGGGTGGCGCTGGCGCAGATGCCATCACAGTCAGACCTGCTTCCTTAACAGCATGACACACACACACACATTCTCACACACTGCAGTAGGAAAATGATTCCTCAAGTTACTGAAAATAAAGCCTCCAGGATTCACTCAAGATCTCGCAGATTATACATGGTTACTGTCAGGTGATACTTCACTAAAAGAACATAGTAACCTTATCAGTACAACATTTGCCATTTGCTTAACACCTGATCGCATAATACATTGTGTGTTTTACTGTCTAGTCATTAGGAGATGTGCTTTATTCAAGTTATCTAATATTCAGTCACGTTACTTGGAATATAAAACTATTTTTAGTGTTGAAGATGTGGTGCAGCTGTAGAGATCACAATGTAGACAATGGTGGTCAAGTGGGAAAAACAGGTTCCAATCGGGCCCGTGTTGTTTTCTGATCAGTCATCCATCCATCCATCCATCCATCCATCCATCCATCCATCCATCCATCCATCCATCCATCCATCCATCCATCCACCCACCCACCCACCCATCCACCCATCCACCCATCCATCCACCCATCCATCCACCCATCCATCCATCCATCCATCCATCCATCCATCCATCCATCCATCCATCCATCCATCCATCCATCCATCCATCCATCCATCCATCCATCCATCCATCCATCCATCCATCGAAATGTCTTACTATCCATCGAAATGTCTTACTCTATCCCTTTTTCCTTGACACACACATTTTTTTTATTAATATTTAAGTAATTTGTTAGAATTTAATCAAAATAAAGGTTGCCTTACTCTTTGTATTTCTGAGCTTTCTGCTCAACTAAATATTACTAGATGGTCTTCTTACAGTTATGAAATGTCTTAATTGGCCTTTTTCATTGACACACACACACATGCACGCACACACTCAGCATATGTGTGACTCTTGATTGAGCTTGTGTTGTGATCAGACACCTGTTAACACTCCAGCTCTGCACAGATTCTGATCTGGACTAATGCCCTCAGCAGGTGCCGCTGGCCAGTTTTCTGCCCACACATTAACACACTCACAGCTGCCTCACTGCACTGGCACACGCGGGCAGTGTGTGGACAGCTTGCTTACATCAGGCTCAGGAAGCGCTCTGATATGAGCTGTGCAGATTTATGAGGGCCTTTTTCACAGCGCTTAGTTGGAAGTGTGTGAGACTGTATTGATTTTTATTCGTTGACGGCTAAGTTCCCTTGATCTTTAGCTAATTTTATCTGGGAACGTTGAGCTTGTAGAGCAGCTAGCATAGTTTTTCAGAATCTGTTTAATCAACCCTTACATTTCCAAGCGCATCAGTATTGATATTTCAGAGAGGGAAGTTGTGCATTTAAGGGCGAACTGATTAGATTTAGTCATTTCATATTTATTTATTTAGTGCCATTTGAGTAAAAAGCATTGTTGTACCGTCCGTCCGTCACATGTATATACATACATACATACAGTACATACATACATTCATGCATACATACAGTACATAAATACATACATGCATACATACATGTACATACATACATACATACATGTACATACATGCATAGTTGTGTGCTCCAGTTGTCCACTTGTGCAGTGATTGTGCAGACACTTGTCAGTAGGAGGAATCACTGAAGGGCAAAACTATTTTGTTTCCCACCTACTTGGATCTCACGATCCAATCAAATCTTTGCCGATAACGATAGCCGATTATTCAGAATGATATCTGCTAATACCAATAGTTTTATTTTCTTAATTACACTCAAATAACTGAAATGTCTATACACCTCAGTTGCACATAAGGTAACACACACTTGTCTTCATGTAGGGCTGAAACAACATGATTGACAACAAAATATTTTAATAGTCGTTGGATCTCACATGATCTATTTTAAGGGTCAGTGGGGGCGCTGTTGTGCAAATGTATAGCAGCCCTCGTGGATGAAATCCAATAGAAGACATGGCGCTTCAGAGTTCAAATGAAGGCGAACCAGTGAAGTGGGAGAAAGTTTAATATAACTACAAAGAAAAAATCCTTCATATGCAGGGCTGCCAACTCGGACTCAAGTCACACGTCAATTTTCTCTGAAAAATACATTGCCGAGCAAAGAGGATTCTGACAGACAAGATAGAGCAGGTTACTTTGGATATAAAAACAAAGTGGCAGCTTTTGAGTTCTGACAATTTTACTACAAAATCCAAGCGATAAATATAGTGTTGGCACTCTTTAATGTGGAGTTACAGATCGCTGTATCGCCTCAGTTCAAACAAGTGAACCGATCATCTTTTCCTCTTTACTACTAGTTACAGCATGAAATAAACGTGAATGAACATCAGAAGGTATGTTGAAAGATACAGAACAACTTACTGAAATGATTCATGTCTCATGTAATCGCTCAATTAGTGTTCCAACCGCAAAGACGTCAATAAAACAGCTTGGAAACAATGGGACGTAACGGCACATTTACCTCAGGAAAGACATTCAATGTCCATATACTCGATAGTTAGCTAGACAAATGAACTCTAGAGAGGAGCACACCATATTACTTATCCCTGTTTACTCTTATTTAAAAAAACAACAACTTCCTATTATTACTCCTAAAGACCTGAGCCTTTGTTTCTAATCAGAAGTAACATAGCTCTTTGCGATTATTGGATGGGAAGCGCTACAAATAATGTCTGGTGTAGGGAAAACCTGTAGATCTGGCAACCCTGGCTTGAACTATGGGTGATTCATAGGGTTAATAAAGCCTGCTTTAAAGTCATTATGTTTTAACTGTTAATGCATTGTTGTGTTAACTTTGACAGCTCTAAATTCAACGCAAGAGGCATGTTGTTCACACACAGTATGAGTAATGCACCCTTTTGATTGAACTTTCATTAAAAGAGTTGATTTGCTTACATATGATAATGACCTTGAAATAGTGCAGCATCTTGAATATTGTACGCATTTATATGGCCGAGCATAAATGGTTGATCATGCTCAGACCGAAATCCAACCAATGAAGATGCACAAAGTGACCCAGTACAGTATATGTGTTCTCATAGAGATGTGCATAGAGTCAGTGCTGCTGGCTGATCATAGAGAAAGAGTCCGCTGTCCTTTATCTGGGGTTTCCATGGTTCCGCTGCCCAGGCGACGGGCGAGGACGCAACGACAAGACAGAACAACGTATTAACACAGGCTAATTACTGCTCTCCACCCTACCGACACACACACACACACACACACACACTGCTGTTTCAGCATCCATATCCATATGCCTGCTGTCGGGATGCATCACATATTTACTTGATGAGGTTGTTATCCACGTTACATTATATCTCTATTTCAAAATAATGATGATAACTTTAGATTTCCAATAAATGTTTCAATGGACTTTATGTGAGAGTCTCTTGTGAATTATAGACTATAAAGTTGATGCAGAAGAGCCGTTTGAATGAAGCAGAGTCTCTCAATCTGGTGTTGGAAACACAATTGACTTTCCTTCCTCACTAATGTCTGCAGTGCGTCAGCGCGTTCACAGTGAGATCCTTTGATTTATTTAACCCTTTGTGAAAAGCAGTTCAGGAGATGAAGAGGGTGTTGGCCAGTCTGCAGGGAAACTGGGAATGCGTGCGGTTTGTATCCCGACGCAACCACATGCTCCCCTGCTCCTGTGCTTTATTTTTATTCAATGAATAATTGACTAAAACGAGCATCCTATAGTTATTTTACATATCCAGTCATTTAAATAGGAATCCCAGTGAATGGGAGTTTAATGTGATAACATACCTTTTTTGCAAATTAAATTTCAGCGTAATTTTGCTAATTGGTTACACTTTATTTCGATAGTCCACTTTAGACATTCTATTAGCTATAAGTAACTTTTCAACTACATGTCAACTAACTCACATTAGAGTATAGACTGTCAGTAGACTGTTAGGTTAGGGTTAGGGTTTGGAGAATAAGTTGACTTGTAGTTGCCAATTACTTATAGTCAGTAGAATGTCTGTTGGGGGACAAACACAATAAAGTGTTAGCAGATATTAAACAGACAGTCTACTGATACTCTAATGACAGTTAGTTGACATGTAGCTCCAAAGTTGCTTATAGTTAGTAGCCTAAAGTGTATAGTTAGTAGCCTAAAGTGGACTATCGTAATAAAGTGTAACCAAATAATTTGACAGCTGTTGTGGTCATGGTGACTGTATTTTTTGTTGTGTGGAAAACAGCTGCTTCGACATTCTGCAAAACTTTTCCTTTTGTGTTGCAGAGAACAAAGACTGTCATAAAGTTTGCATCAACATAAGGGTAAAAAAATGACAACTTCTTTTTGGGATGATTATCTGTCTGTTAAATCCCTCTGTCCTTGCCATCTGCAGAGCTGGAAGGTTTGGGGTTTGGTCGCAGTGTGTTGTATTGCTTACTTCTGTTTAAGAGTTCCCAAATAATCAAGTGTGCACACAGTTGGGGCGTTTTTTTTCTCTCGAAAAGTACCATTGTTTACACAACAACAGCTTTCAGCGACCACTGAAACATTATGTCCAAAGAGAGGATGTGATGTCGTCTCCTGACAGGAAGTGTGAATGGGGCGTGTGGCAGGCCACAGATGGCTCATTTGCACAAGATAATGACTCAAACAGAAATACCATCACCATCCAACTGTCTTTCCCATTAGACTTGGGGCGCAAGGGTTGATTGAAGATGCAGACACAATCTAACATATTTGTTATCATATTTGATTTATGGATGTGTGCGGTCCTTGCAGACGTACACGGAACGTGCTGTTTGTGCAGAGTACAGTTCAGGTTCAGTGCAGGGTTAAAGTGGGGAAACGGCAATCGGTCTTATGTCACTTCCTGTCATGTGAGGATGTTGTTTTGACCACCCTGTGTGTTTGTGGTTGTCCATTTCACCTTGAGGAGCATTGTTATTGTTAACTAAATCTTAACCTATTAAAAATATATATTTTTTTTATTATTGAATGGACTTTACGCACAGCTTCACTACTTCCTGAACTTTAGCCAGCTCCTCTGTTTCCTGTCTGCCATTATTGGACAAACTGATTAGTCCAGGTGTGCCTGATTATTGTTGTTGGTCAGGCACACCGGGATTAATCAGTTTGAGCTCCCATTGAGCACTGTGAATGTAATAGAGTCGGTCTCCCTATGCTCTCAAAATATTTTCAATTAATTAATAAAACATTTTTTTTTAAATGGGTAGATTTATATTTCTCCATTTTTAATTTGATTATGCTGTTCGCAGTGCTTCATGGCATTGTAGTTCTTTCCCTCACTAAAGGTGTTAGATTTTTACATACTTTTTTGTTCAAATCAAAGTTTGTAATGTTATGATTCACCTCGTAGCTAGTTGACTTGGTTCATGCATGTCATGCTGTGCAGTATATAATGAATACTTAAAAAGAAAAAAATATATAGTGATAATTACTGCTTGCAAAAATAATTGTATTAAACAGTAGTGTTGTACATGACCTAATTCAAAGAGTGGAGTTCACTTATCATTTTTTATGCAGTAATACATTCAGCTAGGTTATTTATTTATTTATTTATTCATTTATTTATTACCTTTTATCAGGTGCCAGCTGAAAATTATTGCAAAGTTTGTTTAGAAAAATAATAGCATGCCTCTTCTTAATACCCCTCATTATTTAAGACACAAACCAGAGTTGCAATGTTTAACTTAAACTAAAGCCATTATAAATCGTTAAATACATTCTTGGAATAAAGTGAAATATAAATAAATTGTTGAACAATTTGAATGAAGCCTTGGAAATGAACTGAAATAAGTTGAAGTGCACCACAATTGCTACAACTAAAATTGAAGTAGATATAAATGAAAGCAAAAAAATATATATTTAAAAAACAAGAACTGAATAAAAATGACAAAACTATGCAGGAAAATTACTATAACTTAAACTAAATTTAATATGAAAACTAAAAAAAAAAAAAAAAAACTTATTCAAAATATTAATAAATACCATGATAGTAGCCTACATAAAATAAACTGGCACACATGATGGGCATAGTAATAGTGATGGTTGCCTGGCAATCCCAGTAAGATGAGTTGATGTTGAGCTGAGAAACAGTGCAGCTGTCAGGCTCTTGCCGGCTCTATTAGTGAATCAGTGATCAGTATTGTCCAGATTTGCATCCTCCCAGTGCGAGTGAGAGAGAAGCAGACCGGTGTCGTGTGTGAGTTCAGTGAGTTCAGTGTTCAGGCTCTCAGCATCAGCACAGAGTTCACTGAAGCCTGAACGTGTGCTCTCTGATGCTCTCCTCACACATCTCACACCCTGGAGACTTTAAAGTGCAGCACACTGGACGTCAAAGGGTTTTCTGGGTTCAAAAAAATGACCCTCAATTTTAAAAACAAATCAAAAACCTACTAATATTAATTAATAATGTATGTTACACTAAATATTTGCATGTAATAATATTATCATACGAAATTTAAATAACCCGTTTTTCAGTGGGGCTGTTGTTCTGCTTTGAACTTCTGGTTATGTGTTACTGACATACGTTTTAATTCTACAGTTCTTTACGTAATATTGATACAGATATTACACATTTTTGTACATACATATCTTTTTCATAGTAAGTAGTGATATTTTATTTATTTAGCATGCAAACGAAACATGTTAAATAAGCTAATGCGTGGGAAGAATATGTTCTTTTTTAGACTGAGAAACATATTTCACACTAATTAAAGGCAAAGCTAAATGTGACATTTATTGTAGTGAGTTTGTGATGGTTATTGAAATGAAAGGTTTTTAACTTTGCCTAAGCAGTGGATGTGATTGGATGTCTGGACAAACCAGTGGACTAATTGCATTATACAGAATCTCAAATGTTGTTTTGCTCATTCTGAAATGCCTGAGCCAAAGTCAGTCATCAACATTTGATCTGTTTGAATTCCCCCGCAGAAGCATCTCAGACGGTCATTTGTGGTGAAGGAAAAAAGAGCCACAATTTGCTTTCCCGATTGCAGCAACTTCCATTTTTATTAGATATTTTGCGCCAATTTCCCAGGAAGTCATTATGTTGTTCTCTTGAACACATGGGATGGTAACACTGATTTATTCACAAAAGTTGTATGCAGTATTCTAATTTTGCGCCTAAGTTAAATTCACAACTTTGGGTGGAAACATAACTATTGACTGAAAACATTGTCTCAGAATTGTGTGTAAACGTTACAACCCTTCAAATCCATTAAAGACACTGAAAGAGAGGGATGTCAATGAAAAAGTGCAGTTATGTCTTCATGAAAAAAGGAAGTACATGTTTCAAAACTTCCTTGAGTAGCTCATGTGACAAATGGACTTTTTGCTCTTGTCATGTGGCTCTGGGTCAGTGTTTGGGAATTGCGTATGACGTCCAGGTGGCACTTTCCACTGAGGGCTTTGTGTGTATATATATGTTTGTGTGTTTGTGTGCTGTGGGCATGATGCCATAAACCGTCCTGTAATCTCTCCTCTGACACCAGCTGTACACACACTAAAGGATTTATTATCCCATCATCTTGATCTTTTATTACTATATTTTCCTCTTGTTGTATCAATTGTGGAAGTATATCCATATTTTAAATGCCTTTTAATTGTGCATTGCCTTTCAAAATTAATTGAATTGATGTTGAGTTAAAATCTTTGCCTCTTTACATTTTAAAAATGACCTATTATGCCCTTTTTTAAAGTCTTGATTTAGTTTTTTCCCCCATATTTGACATTGTTGCAGCTCCTCACTTCTCAGTCTGTCAGTAACGCTCTGTTTAGTTCCTGTCTCTATGAAACCCTTCCTTCTGAAAAACAGTGTGCTCTGATTGGTCGGCTGAACCAGTCTGTTGTGATTGGTCAACCGAAAATGTCACGCACCTTACCATAACTGTAAGTTTCAACACACTACTAACTCACTCAACCAGGCCTTTTACACTTTTTTTTTTTTTGCGTATGCCTTGAGCGGGAATTATTTAAATGAGGAATATTGTGACGTGTTTGTTCTCGGATGAAAACTCTAGACTACAATGGAGGCGTTTCAGGGAGTTCAGAAACTGTGACACTGATAACTCCCGCTGGATTTTTGGTTTGTAACTTTGCAGAACTTTTTCATGATCAAACGGCAACAATACACTCTAAAGAGAATGTAAAAAAAGTATAATATAACCCCCAACCCCCCCCCCACCTTTTTTTGTTGTTGTTGTCTAAAGCAACTAAAAGCATAAAAACATTTTTTTATTGGCAATAAAATAACACTGTTTCAGTCGTGTACGAGTTTATTGCCTCCTTGGGAAAGAAAGTACATGCTATTTGAACTAACCTTCTAATATTATGCGCAGCCACACACTGTCATCTCTCTACTCTGAAAGCTGAAACATAAAGCAATTGGAACCAAAAAATAATCATAATTTTAACAGCCAGAAAAAAAGGAGCACACTTTTGATTGCAGTTCTTGGAAAAAAAGGTTGTTTAAATTATTTCATGTCCCTCCTGGTGAACATGAGCCCCCTCTTCTTCTTCTTCTTCTTCCCAAACGAGAGAAAAGACAGTCAGCCGACTTGTACAGATCAGATGGGATTTGTAGAGCTCATCCTTTGTTTCATTGTGTTGTAATGCACTGCACAGTAAATCTGGATTAACTTCATGTCATTCATACATCTGCATGGATTTCCTTCCCAGTGAACACCATGAGCAGATCCTGATATCAGTCTCTGAGGATGTGAGAAATGAAGCTGCCTCAGACAGAGCCTGTAGGCCCATATACAGGACAGTTAAAGTGGATTTCAATTGGCTGTCAATGTTTGTATTGTTCATCAGCTGAAAATGGCTCTGAAAGTGATTCTAATCATATTATTATGCAATGGCATATGCTGTTATCATTGTATGGTGTGGCTATTCTCTTATAATTAGTCTGTCTCTTTTTTTAAAACTTTATGGTTATAGTTCTCATTCTTGCTGTGAATGAGCCTTTAAGCGTGTGCACACTTGTTTCGGCTGTGATTTTGCTAGACCAATTTTGGAAATATTTCGATCATTGAGGCATTGAGTCTTTGTTTGCATGATATTGGAGAATATTGAATCAATAATGTAATGTAATCAGGCATTGACCAAAACATTTTGAAATGGGTTGTATCAAACAATCATTCTTTTATTATTCAGTTTCTATTAAAGTGGATGAATTAGTTTGTTTTGCTGCTGGAGAAAGTGTATGATGGGCATGAACCGGTGAAATCCCCACCACAGCGCTATTGCTCACACTGAGCTGAACAGATCTGGCTTCTACACGCTCTGCAGAACGCTGAGTTACTTCTCATCTTTTGAGCTTCACATCAGCCATGAAACCCCAGTTCCTCCCATGCAGGGATTTGCAGACCCGTCTGGGGGACAGGAATGAACTTGGCAAGGCTGATGAGACTGAGAGACAGGTGTAAAGCATGAGATGTGTTTGTGTCCTCTTGCATGGAGGAGAAAAAGAGCTAACTTTTTCTAACTTGCATATTAAATATTAAAGGGTTAGTTCATCCAAAAATGAAAATTATGTCATTAGTTACTCACCCTAATGTTGTTCCAAACCAGTAAGACTTTCGTTAATCTTCGGAACACAAATTAAAATCTTTTTGATGAAATCTGAGATATTTCTGTCCCTCCATTGACAGATACGCAACTATCACTTTGACGCTTCAAAAAGTTTGTAAAACTAATCCATGTGAGTGCCGTGGTTTAGTCCACATTTTCTGAAGAGACTCGGATCGCTTTATATGATGAATAGGTTTAATTTAGGCTTTTATTCACATATAAACATTGATCAGCAAACATAAACAAGAGCTCAACAGAACCTGCTTGACGCGTGAGAAGAAACCTCTTGCTGAAGCTCAAACATGATGTGTAATACGAGAATGAACCTTATTGGTTCTTGCTGAAGCTCAAACGTGATGCGTAACGCGAGAATGAACCTCATTGGTTCTTGCTGAAGCTCAAATGTGATGCGTAACACGAGAATGAACCTCATTGGTTCTTGCTGAAGCTCAAACGTGATGCGTAACGCGAGAATGAACCTCATTGGTTCTTGCTGAAGCTCAAACGTGATGCGTAACGCGAGAATGAACCTCATTGGTTCTTGCTGAAGCTCAAACGTGATGCGTAACACGAGAATGAACCTCATTGGTTCTTGCTGAAGCTCAAACGTGATGCGTAATACGAGAATGATCCTCATTGGTTCTTGCTGAAGCTCAAACGTGATGCGTAATACGAGAATGAACCTTATTGGTTCTTGCTGAAGCTCAAATGTGATGCGTAACACGAGAATGAACCTCATTGGTTCTTGCTGAAGCTCAAACGTGATGCGTAACGCGAGAATGAACCTCATTGGTTCTTGCTGAAGCTCAAACGTGATGCGTAACGCGAGAATGAACCTCATTGGTTCTTGCTGAAGCTCAAACGTGATACGTAACACGAGAATGAACCTCATTGGTTCTTGCTGAAGCTCAAACGTGATGCGTAATACGAGAATGAACCTTATTGGTTCTTGCTGAAGCTCAAATGTGATGCGTAACACGAGAATGAACCTCATTGGTTCTTGCTGAAGCTCAAACGTGATGCGTAACGCGAGAATGAACCTCATTGGTTCTTGCTGAAGCTCAAACGTGATGCGTAACGCGAGAATGAACCTCATTGGTTCTTGCTGAAGCTCAAACGTGATGCGTAACACGAGAATGAACCTCATTGGTTCTTGCTGAAGCTCAAACGTGATGCGTAACACGAGAATGAACCTCATTGGTTCTTGCTGAAGCTCAAACGTGATGCGTAACACGAGAATGAACCTCATTGGTTCTTGCTGAAGCTCAAACGTGATGCGTAATACGAGAATGATCCTCATTGGTTCTTGCTGAAGCTCAAACGTGATGCGTAACGCGAGAATGATCCTCATTGGTTCTTGCTGAAGCTCAAACGTGATGCGTAACACGAGAATGAACCTCATTGGTTCTTGCTGAAGCTCAAACGTGATACGTAATACGAGAATGATCCTCATTGGTTCTTGCTGAAGCTCAAACGTGATGCGTAACGCGAGAATGATCCTCATTGGTTCTTGCTGAAGCTCAAACGTGATGCGTAACACGAGAATGAACCTCATTGGTTCTTGCTGAAGCTCAAACGTGATGCGTAACACGAGAATGATCCTCATTGGTTCTTGCTGAAGCTCAAACGTGATGCGTAACACGAGAATGATCCTCATTGGTTCTTGCTGAAGCTCAAACGTGATTCCGTTTACAAAATCTGATGTGTGCAGTAATGAATGCTAATATGTGAATAAAAGTTAAGTATTCAATATTACTCAATTAGTTAGTTACTTAAATTAAATGTGTTCATCATATAAAGCGATCAAGTCTCTTCAAAAAATTTGGACTGAACCGCTCAATTCATAAGGATTAGATTTACGATCTCTTTATGAACTTTGTGACGTGTCAAACTCAAAGTGGTAATTGTGATATAAACTGATGCTTATATTGTTCAGCCCGTACTGCGATGTACATTGTTTTAAAAAAAGCTTGTGTTGGCATAGTAGAACATCGTTCTCCTGTCGTCTGGAGTTCAGGAAGCTCTTTTACAAGAAAACCAAGTAACTGCTTGATTCTGCAGCAAATCATCTTAGTAGGACAGCAGAATGATTAAAAATGATGCCGCCGCGTGGAAACAAACTGTCAAACGCAAGTGAGTGTCCACTGGCCGTCCATCTAGTCCTGGATGTCCTCTTCATGTGGCTTTGCTCTTCTCGAGTGTGAACATGCACATTTGTCAGTGACTGCAGGGGACATGTTGACAGCAGTGGGCACTGATGCCAGGCAGACTCTAGGGCTTCATGCCAGCCTGTGCTGTCCAGTGAGCCGTGCCCGAGACAGGCCACAGCTGGTGCTGTTAACTGGGCTACAGCCGTAATTCAGGTCAGAAACATTCATTGACCTAATTAAATATGTTACAGTATGATTAAGAATAATTATGAGCAATTGGCTCATATCTTTTATCCCCTTAATGCCATTGCTAAAACCTTTATAGAATGTAAAATACCACATATGTAAGCATTGTTACATTGAATCACTATTTTGAACTGATTCATTGAAAAGGATAAACTGAAATTAACTTTTTGAGATTTGTTTTTAGCCAAGCCATTGGATATAATTTAAACTAATAAGTATATGCCCAGATTCACAGACAACACTCTAAAAAATGCTGCATTGTTTCAACCCAATTTTGGGTCAAATATGGACAAACCCAGTCGTTGGGTTACATTTTTAAATGACATTTTTAACCCAACGTTTGGGTTTGTCCATATTTGACCCAAAATTGGGTTGAAACAACCCTGCATTTTTTAGAGTGAAGGCTTAAGCCTATATGTCCTATTATTGTAAAAATTATGTTTTTTTTAAGCTGTTAATTATTTGATTTATTATTTATATTTAATTGAACTATTAAAAAAGGAATCCAGTAAAAAATTTGAAATTGGAAAATAATAAAATAAACCGATTTCATAGGGCCGTAACATGTAGTTTTGCACATGCTTGAAAGATGTTCTACACACGGATTTGTACATGGTCTAGTGTGTGCTTGGTAAGTGTGTGTTAGAAGCTGTTTCCTGAGTGTGAGGAAGTCATGGGGTGTTCAGACCTCCTCCTCTTCACAATATACCGAGGGTGGGTCACGGGAAAAGAGGAAATGACTCAATCCCATTGAAAACTGTTGTTACCACATGTTCTGCCATGAGTGTGCACTTTTTTCTTCTTCTTCAATAAAACACATTAATATTACAGTGTATGTATCCAGCTACCCATAAACCTCTCTGAGACCGGCAGCACATTCACAGTTCTCTGGTCTCCTCTCCACTTTTTCATCCATATCCACCTTTCTCTCCCACACAGCTCCATCTTTTATTAATCAGTCTTTCCTCTGCACCTCAGAGCGCTTCATACGTCTCGCGGCCGAGGCTCATTTGAGATTCAAGTGGCTCTTCCGCATAAAGACACGGCTTCAAAAGACTCGCAGCACAATACAGCTGCTCACGTGGCGGTCTCTGAAACGTTATTTCACTGTCACGGTTATGTTCAGTTTCACAAATCTCAAACGCTGCAGTAAATGATGATGATGATTATGATGATAATGTCTTTAGTATTGGCTGTGGTGGTTTTAGAGGCTATGATGAACTCTGGGTTCCTTGTTTCCTGGTCGGGGTGTGCCACAACGCTAGTTTCCTCTGATGACATCATGTCTGAAAGTCAGGGTGGGAATCAGTGCAGAAAGGAAGATTCGTAAAAAAAAATATATAATATATATATATATATATATATATATATATATATATATATATATATATATATATATATTAGGGCTGTCAAAAGATGAATCGTGATTAATCGCATCCAAAATAAAAGTTTGTCTTTACATAATAAATGTGTGTGTACTGTGTAGAATTATTTATATATAAAAACACACACAATCATGTATATATTTAAGAAAAATTGGTTATTTATATATAAAATATTAATATATAATATAAATTATATAAATGTATATACAGTATATAAATGCAATAATTCCTTAAATATATACATGAATGTGTGTGTATTTATACATAATAATTCTACACAGTACACACACATTATGTAAACACAAACTTTTATTTTGGATGTGATTAATCACGATTAATCTTTTGACAGCCCTAATATATATATATATATATATATATATATATATATATATATATATATATATATATATATATTTACATAAAACATAATTAAATTATTTTAAAAAATAATTAAATAAATAATAATATAAAATGTAAATTAAATGTTAAAATAAAAAATGTTTCAAGTCTGTATATTGATGATGACTAGAATTGATGGCAGGCAACAATACAATAAAATAAAATATATTTTACAATTAATGTTATAAACATTACTATAATATACATTTTCATATAAATATAAGAATAAATATGGTGTGTATATTGCAGTGTTACTGTTAAATGAAATACAAATTAAGGGTTTTAGTCCCTCATTCAGAAATAGTGCACAAATGGTCCATGCTCATAAATCTGCCCTCTAGTGTTGGTATAATGGCATAGCAGAGTAAAAACATACTTATACATTGCTAATGTATTTGCCGCTTGCAGTGCTGACATTTTTAGTCAATTGCCAAAATATGCCGTTTACTAGTAGAGTATGCTAGTATTCCATTCTAAACAAGTGTTGTTATTAAATAAAACTATTAAAAATCATCTTGGTTCATAAAAAAAAAAAGCTAGAATGGATGGTGAAATAAAATAAGTTGAAGTGCTAAAATGACTTAAAATTGAAATGAAATAAAAACTGAAATGAAATGACAAATTTTTCTAAATATAACACAACTAAAACATGAAATGAAAATAAAAAATAATAAAAGCTAACTCAAAACATTAATAAATACTAAAATAGTGTATAAATGACACTGTTCTGAATAGTCAGTATTATGCTTAATCAAATTATTTTGTCGCCTTTTTTCAAGGCTGTGTGTATATAAATAAATACCGTGGCTTGCCTGACAAAATGTGTCCCGGTTTTGCTTATTCTAGTAATGCTCAAATAGTAACTCAAGCCTCAGTTTTGAATAACACATATTCTTTCTCTTTTCCTCTCCTCAGAGCTCAACATGGAGTACAATCCTTCGGACCACCCGCGCGCCAGCACCATCTTCCTCAGCAAGTCTCAAACAGACGGTGAGATGAGTGGGACAGTCTCCCCTTAAGACTGGATGCTGGAAGGGAACGTTAATTAAAACGAAACCACGGTCAGGATCGCTCCAGTCGGAGCCAAGCGAAGCGCACAGATGGCCCTAACTCAGTCAGACCTAACATTCCCTCCTCAGAGAAAACTTTCAATAATAGTTAGATTGAACACGCTCTTCCCAGTGGGTGATATTTCTACCCAGGCTGATGTTATGATATTCTCCTCGTTTCTCAGGGAATTGTTGAGCGAGATGTTTTGTGACTGGTCTATCAGACGCCTCGTGGTTCCAGTGGCAAAACACAATTAGTGGCGTATGAACTGTGAAGTCAGGGACAAGTAAATGCCAGCCTTGTTATCCATGCTCCGATTTAATTTAGAAACCCTCTTGTTTTTCAGTTATTTTACCCAACAAGAAAGGTATGTTTGATCTCGGCGTGTTTGTTAAGTCTGCTGCTGTGTTGTGCTGAAGCTTTATAGATTCAGAATGTCTGTAGCTTGATTTCATGCTGTAAGCTGCTTTTTTTTTGTTCAGGAAGCTACTTTTCATTAGCAACAAGCTATCTAGTTTAACCGCAGTGAAGCTATACCCTTTGTAGTTAGCTACACTACAAGCTAACAAAAAGTAGCTAACTACATCGAAGCTGCTTAATGGGGCAACAGCTTTTTCAGATTAATGTCATTTTTTTAAATCACAGCAGCATTAAACGCATTAATTTACACTCAATTTAGTGCCATTAAGGGGTTATGCATGTTGACAGTGTTGTTACTTCTGCCCTGTTTGTCTGGCTGCGCAGCTGTTTGTGTAGATTTGTGTACGCTATGCTGTCATCTGTAGGTCTCTAGTGCTGTAGTTTAGATAAACAGTCATTATATAGATGAAAATATTGTCAAACTGCTAATCTGAGAATAGTCATTAGTCATACATTGGTTTTGTTATTTGTGTTCGTGTACGTGAGGGGTGTCAGACTCTAGGGATTTCAAAAGTGAGTCCATCCCTCAATGCGTCAAAAACCAGCTCTTTATTTTCACCTGCAGTGTCTCACAAACATATTGGTCAGGTTTTAACATATCGCCTGTCAGCCTACAGATATAACAATGGTCGCTGAAAATGAAATCATGATTTCAAGATGTCAAATTATCTTAAAGCGAATCATCTGGTTGCTAAAGGACAGTTATCTTATGGTAGAGATGTCTTTCGTCGTTGCATTTAAGCTGTTAAACAAATTATATGATAGTGCATGATCATTTTATTGCGCTTTTGTGATGTTATCAATGGATTTTCTCATTCCTAAATTGCACAATAAGACAAAATCCATTGGTTACTTTACGGTCAGTTGGTTTCCTTCCCTTTAAAGCACAATGTACGTAAGTATTTACGCTTAAGCTAGGGTCTGTGTACAGTGCGCTGTGATGTAATTGTCCCTTCGCAGGGAGCTTGATTGACAGGTGATCTGACCAATCATACTTCGCCATCCGCCATTAAATTTGAAAGGTGAGACTGTTTAATATCAAAAGTAACCTGGTCTGTCCTGTCTGTCAGCGTGCTCTCTGCTCCGCGATGTATTTTTCACTGCGTGAGAACATGGTGTGGCGTGAGAGCGGCGTAGCTTGTCGGACATAGCAACAGTAACTAAAGGGGACGGGTCTTTGCGAACGGTCAATTGTCATTATAAGAATAGTACATACTCTACACACACAGCCATGCATATGCTCAGCTCACACACGTGCCACAAGGTGGCGACACTGACCCCACCTATTGTTTCAGAATCGAAAAAGAAAGCGCACATATGAAGGGTTTTAAGAGATACACACAACTCTAATCTAATGAGTATAAAGACATTTTTATTGCTCATGACTTCCGGAGAGAAATAGAACGGACCCTGTACAATGATGAATCTTTCTAGCGCACATGAGTCAAATGCCTGTGCTCACGCATAAATCAAATGGAGTATACTTTGAAAGGCTGCGTCCGAGATAATTCGTACACTGCTGCTAAAAAAGTATTTTCTGTATTGTATTAATGTAATCTGGATGTACTATATTCGCCATGTTGTTGTTATCACGTGACCAGCGTCAGGTGCGTCGCTCCACTTTCATTCGCAAATCCTCTCCCGTGGCCTCATGGGATAGTAAAGCGTCCAATGTATGCACACTTCAGAATCTCGCCGGAAGGAGGAGGTCATCCGGGTACAAAACTGAAGTGTACGTGTGGCTTAATTTGGCAGTTCTTGGCTCGAATAAGCTCCAAAGTGGACCAGACTTCATGCTGATACTCAAAAATAAGTCTATGCGAAGCCAACCAGCTTTTCTTTTTCATTTGTCTGCCCCCCGAACTGTTGACAAGATACTTCCCTCTTAATGTTACTGACATCACAGTAATTGTGGCCCTTGTGTTTTTGTCGTACTGTAATTAACTGTATCGACTGGTGTGCTAGTGTTGGTAATTATGCGTTTCTCTTTACAGTTCGGGAAAAACGGAAAAGCCTGTACGTCAACCATGTGAGTAGCAGCCGCAGCTGCGATGGCATCAGTGGTTATGTCTTCTGGTAGTGTGATTCTCATAATGCTTGTGTCTGGAATGAAGATATTTCCCCAAGTGTCTCGACACTCACAGAACTAATCGAATCCAACAGTCAGCCACCACATGAGAATGCACAAGCCAACATTGCATGAGTTTCTGGGCTTGTGTTGCATCAGTAACTGCATTTCTTTTCTGTTCGATGCTTTAATTCTATATAAATGATTTAATATGCATTGCTTGATTATATTCATTTCATTACCGCATGCTCTTCATACTAAATTTCCTATGACTAGCTTATGCTTTGTTCCTATTTTAATGTCTTTTACTTGCTTTGCAAGTTAACACACATTGCGGAGTCAAAGGTAAATATTTGCTCACTGCTCTTTTACTTTCCATGTGATACTGTATCTGTTTTGACATTTTAATGATTTATTTGCATTATTAATGTTGCTTATCAGTTTGATATCTTGCTATACATTTTCTAGTAAGTTGCATAATACATTACTATGTTTGTGTTGTACTGGATTGGGATTCTTATACACACTAATGCACACATTAAGTGAGAATCACTCGGGTATAAATTAGATGATAATGGGTTTTTTGGGGCTGCAGGTGGCCTGCTTGCTGAAAGTGTGTGTGCGTTTGAGAATAACTGATGTTTTAGTTTGCACCCTGTGTGTCCTTGTCTTCAGCAACATCCGTCTGGTCCAATGAGACGCAAGTACAGCTCCTGTTCGACGATCTTCCTGGATGACAGCACCGTCAGCCAACCCAACCTCAAATACACCATCAAATGGTACTCGAATCCTCCGTGTAACCGTTATTGAGCTGTGCGTGATTGGTATATCCAAGTTGTTTTGGTCGATCGAATCACGAGTTGATGAGGGAGACGCATAGCCGTTTACACCTGGTGTTTTAATCCGTGTCTTTAGTCCACTTTCAACCACTTCTGTCCTGATTTCTTCGAGGGGAGGGTCTATGGCCGGGTAAATGATGGGCTTATTCAGATCTTTCGATCTAATGGATGAAATAAGCTCACCTAATTTACATATGAATGCGACCGGCGCCGACAGAAAAACATACGGAGAGCGTCAGCTTTCGTTTCTACACTGACAGCCACAAGACCACGGCGAAAGCTGTGAATGTGTGTTAGAAATCAGGGAAGGTCAGAGAACATTGTGCTTGGTTTGTCTTTCGTTAGAGATCCGGTCGAATGCGTTTCCGACTTCCTCTGGAAGTGGTCGAAAGTGGACGAGCTCAAAACGTTTTAGACCCTGGCTGCGTCCCAATTTGCCTACTTATTCTTCTACGCCCTTAAAGTATGTACTCTTTTTGTGGAGAAAAAGTACTTTTGAGTGTGTGTAGCAAAAGAGTAGGCAAGCTTTGGGACACACATCTTTTATGGACAGATCTGTCGCGTGCATCCTGTCACCGTAAACTGCCCTGTCAATCATCTTGTCACAGTTCAAATCCTCCATTCAATCTAATTTAATTTCCTACCGTTTCGGAGAGAAATGTAGTCGCACGTTCCTCTGCCAGTCGCGGGTCTGTCATGCGGAGAGTCTCCTCATGTGTTTGGAATTTGAATGTAATGATGCATTTTTAAAGTTAATGGCTAAACATATCTTTACAAAAGTTCACAAGCTGCTGCAGATGCAATATAATGTGGACAACATTGAATAAATACATTTTTGTCAGGTTAGATACTGATAATTAATCACGATGGGTTGTGGGCAATATCAGCCGTTAGAGTGTTCATCGATCTGCACTTCGGATTCTGACCGGAAATAGTAGACCATCCGGGTGTCTTTGGAACACTCATTTCAACATACTACGATTTGGGACGTACTAGTTCTATTTTCGAATACTATTTAGGACGGATAGAATGCGAATGGGACGCACCCACTGTTTACACCTGTGTTTAGCGTCATCTGTGTGATTTTATCAACAAAAACACATCTTAATACCAGGTGTGAACAGGATCCAAATGAGTGAATTCATTGAAGCTGAAACGGATTGAAATGTCCTTTTGAGGATGTGGAAAGATCATTTTGAAAGAAAAACCTTTTGAAATTGAGCTTAATAACTTCTTAGGTTGTTCAGTTATATCCATTGGTATAATGAGTGAGTTCGACATCTGAGCTGATTCAATAAGGAAGTGAGGAAGAGAGAAGTGACTGATTCAAACCAGTGACGACTCTTTTTGATTCCGTATAATTTGCCGGTCTGTCAGATCACATTCTATGTCACTTTATGGATTTAATAGGTTTAGGTATGCTATGCACCCCTATTAAAGTTCTGATCAATAATAAGCTAACAACCTATAAATGGCCGCTACATATTCTGAATAAAAAAATGAATACAACAAAAATCTAAAATCAATGACACATTATAATGTATAGTATCAAACATTTGCTAAAGATTACATTTAACAGTGTTATTAAATTATTGTTTAATAGCTCAAATGAACATGCACAATTACATATCAAATATTGGACAATGTATATGCAAAATTTACCCAAAATATTTTGATAATTGATATGGGATGATGTATGGATTTACTAAGATATTAGTTTTTCCGTGATTTACACACATCATACTGTACATACTGTGGTGTTTTCCGATTCTACTTATTCACTGGACAGTTCTACTGATTCATTAAAAAGAATAGCATATTATGTTCTGTGCACATTGTGCAGTCAGCAAAGGACCATGTTATCGCTTCACAATTCACTGCTAACACTATCTACAGGTTCACAGAAATGCCGCTGGTCACCTTTAGATTGAATTTAATGTTGCGTCATGTTGTTGATTATTACTACATTAAATCAACTTCTCTCTGTTGTTTCTTCTGTTTGCAGTGTCTCCCTCGCAATATACTACCATATAAAGAACAGGTATGTGTTTTATCATCATCAGATCAGGTGCCGTTACAATGAGAGCTCAGGGAAACGTGTGTGTTTGAGTGACTACACACTACCGTATGAATGGCACTGCAGGAAAACTGTGCTTTTGTGTGGTGTGTGAAGTCCAGCAGTGTGTGTCGCGCTTCACAAAGACAGGCTGGAGTTTCTTAAATGGGTTTGGACTCAGGGATCCAAATACTCTCAACCACATGTGTTGCAATGCACTGTGGGTGAAGGAAAGATTGATTGCCGTGTGTGTGTGTGTGTGTGTGTGTGTGTGTGTGTGTGTGTGTGTGTGTGTGTGTGTGTGAAGAGTGATCTATCAATTAATAGTTTTGTCTATCTATCTTTACTTGACAATACACTTTATATCTCTGTCTTTTCTATCTGCTTTTTGGACTTTGTGCCTATCTTTCTCTCAAATCCTTAATACCATATAAACCCGTAATCCTTTATAACCTTCAAACTTCAAGGCATCAGCGCTGTTGAAATGTAACTTTCAGAGAAGGTTTTGGAAACATTAAAAATGTATCATGACAGAGTTTCCTTTGTAGTTCTGTAATGCATGATATGAACAATAAGGACCAGTCTTCCCTAATCTAATTTCATGAACCCTTCTCCTTACAGAAATGTGGACGGGCGAATGCTGTTAGACATTTTTGATGAAAAACTTCATCCACTTACAGTAAGTGTTTAATATCTGCAGCTCATTTATAAGCTGTTTAATTACACCCTGCACAGAATGTCCTGAACGTCGTCTTCCCACAGAAATCGGAGGTGCCGTCAGACTATGAGAAGCACGACCCGGAACAGAAGCAGATCTACCGATTCGTCCGTACGCTCTTCAGTGCCGCCCAGCTCACAGCTGAGTGTGCCGTAGTTACTCTGGTGAGTGACAGGTCATGTGACTTAATACTGGCCCAATGAAAGTTCCCCTTTGTCGTTTTTGGATTGGCTGGTAGAGCAAGTTAAAATAGGGTTTACCATAAGTGAAGTGGATTTACCATCACTCAGGTGAAAATGGTTGTCATATTTACTGCTTTATTGGCTGGTGCTAAGCCCAGCAGCTGTGTGTGTGTGTGTGTGTGAGACTGTTCCTCCTCTATGATGAAATCCTTCTTTTGAAGGCTCATCCCTTCTCACTTTCCCAACCAAATACGTTTATGAGGTGCCATTAAAGCAGCTCTAGACATACAAGAGGCTGTGAATGGTTGAGATGGGCTTAAGGGGAAGTATAGAGGATGTAGTGTGTTTAATAGGGTTATAATCTATGCTATGGCTCAGATGGGTCCCATCGACTGTTCATAGACCATCTGTTGTGTGTATAATATTATATATACAAAAATGGCAAGCATGTTCTTGAACTTGTAAGCTGCAATCAGATTTGCTAGCTTGATGCAATTTAATCAGTTTGTTACTTCTAGATGCCTGGAAAAAATGTCCCTGTGCTTATTTCGGTATTGTCTGTACTTTATTGTAGACTATTGTGTTTATTATTGCAGTAGCAATTATTTCAGATGTGCTCGCCCCTACACATCTCATTAAAAAGCTTACTGTGGTTAATCACTTTCCATATCAGATATTTTCTTCCTAGATTGTTCTTGGCCTGGGAAAAAAACTGTCCAGACTCAATACTTTTAGTCAAAAGTTTGGGACTAATAATAAGTGCTGTTTTTATGAGTGTCGCTTCAGCGTAGCTATTATGTGTGAGATTGAGATTTGCGTCTGAGTTAGACTGCGCATCTGTGAATTGATAGACTTCTCAGATAGACAGATTGTTTGTGACTTTGTTGCTAAATGTAGATTGAGACAGACTGAGCCTGTTCCTTGACCTGTAGGGGCCAACAGGTGCAGAGATGCCGGTGGAATCTGATTGGCTGTTGCTGCTCCTTCAGTTATTGAAAGGAAACTTTGAGTCACGGCAAATCGTGATCTTCATGGCAGGCTGTATGACACTTTACACTATCCAATTAAAGAAATGAAGCTTAAATAAAATGAAAAATTTGGATAAATGGACAAAGTTAAAGTATTAAAATGACTAAAACTGAAATAAAATAAAGTACAGCAGAATCGAAATTAACAAAAATGTAAAACGCAAAACAAATTACTAAAACTTTAATTAAATTTGAAGCTAATTTAAAATATTAAAAGACACTAAAATAATATATGAATAAAGCTTGCAAAAAACACCTGCCGGGACAGCTTTATGGTAACTGATGTTAATTAATTTAATGTTTATGACTCCACTGTTTGACTCTTAATGTTTATGACTCAACTGAATAAAAACTCAATTTAGTTTTAATAGCTCTACCCAGGTTAGTGTTTTTCTGGAAGGTGCTGAGTCTGACTGTCGTTGATGATTATGAATGAAGTTGTTGATTTGTGAATGGTTGTAGGTGTGTAGTTTGCTGGCACTACCTAGAGTTCATCTTGAGTTGCGTACAGGAGGCTAGCTATATACACAGACATGTTTTCATTAGCACATATTTTGCACACAGTTGCCCACGGGTGAGCTGGAGCCCTGCAATGCAGTCGAACCAATTAAACGTGTGATTTCTGTCTGACACTTTCTACTAACAAAATTGGTCTCTTATTAGATTTCTCTCCCACTGTGGGCCAATTAATATTATTTGACATTGCTGTCCCCCATCGAGTGTGTATGTGAGGGTTAGTGCTTCTACGTCTCTTTTCTAATTGCATACATCATGCGCTTTTCATTTCATAAGGACGTCTTTGTTCGCCTACATCTGTCAGCAGTGTTTCTGAATGCTAAAGACGCCCATGGCTACAGCATACTGTCATACACTAGGTCAACAGAACACAGACTTGCAATTCACCCACTCAATAAGCAATGTGTATAACTTTCTTTTAGAAGTACTCAAAGAAAAATGATTGGTGTTAATAAGGCAACCATCACTAGTGCTCATATTTGGCCCCTAAACATAGCAGTAGACTTTGACTTGTAACATCCTACAGACACAAACAAATTCCTCGAAGCATGTGACATGTAAAGAATTGCTGTTCTTTTTTAAAGTACCGGTAGTCAGACCTTTTAGCTTAGCTACATGCTAAAAATGACCCCAAATACTTTTGTAACAACATAGTAGCACCTGGGAAACCACCCAAAATATTGTGGCTGTGACTTCTACACTCCTTTTTATTTATAAATAAACAAAACACTTGTTTTATGCTTTAGTACTTTTTTTCATAAAGGCTAGTGGCTTTCAATAGCCTTAAAAACAGTAATCAGAGCTCAGTATAATCCACTTGTCTGGTTCTTTTCACAATACATATTTACAAATGAATACATGTTTCAATGATACAGTGTCATTTGACCTCATTTAAAAGCAATCTTGCATCTCTTTGAGCCCCAGTGAGCATTCACAGGTGATCATGTCAAGGAAAAAACTACATTGGTGGTGAAAAAAACAAACATGTTTCTTTATAATATTTCAGAGGGGCAGCATGTAGAATTAAAACAGCAGGGGGCCTGACATAGATCCTTGTGGCACTCCATACTTTACCAGTGTCAGAATTGCTAGTAAACAAACAAATTGGTAATGGTCAGATAAGGAGGACCTAAACCCTAAACCAGCTTAATGCCTGTCCTTGGTTACCGGTGGAGTTTTCTAATCTATGTAAGAATGTGCCATGATATATAGTGTCAAAAGCAGCACTAGAACTAGGACTGAAAAGCAGCCGTAGTCATATGCTAGAGGCAAGTCGTTTTTAATTCTGAATGCTGTCTCTGTGCAATGATGGGGCCTGAGACATAACTGAAGTTCTTCATAATCATTATATTTAAATGGTGCGTGTTAGTGTCGTAGTATAACTGGATGGTATTCGGATTGCAGCTTGTTACCAGTGAGGCATCAGGTGTTTGTGTTGGTCGGCTGAGCATTCGTGTTTGTTTGTCTTTCGACATACGTGCTCTCTGACCCGAGTGTCAGTCTTGCAGCAATCGCATATTTGTAGTGACGCTGTAATAACCTTGCTCCAAAAACAGAAACGCAAGGGTCAGACACCAGAATCTAAAAGCAAACATTGGTTTCTTTACTGCTGACTTGATTGCCAAGCTCTGCTTTACTTTGATTTTGAATAATGACCATTAATCAATTCTCATTTATGTTAAACTTAATTATGATAATGTCTCTGGAATAAACTTAATGAAGCACTTCCTCTCTCTCTTTTGTTTTTTTCTCAGGTTTATCTGGAGAGATTATTAACATATGCAGAGATTGATATCTGTCCTGCTAACTGGAAGAGGATCGTTTTGGGTGCCATCCTGTTGGCGTCAAAGGTGTGGGATGATCAGGCCGTATGGAATGTCGACTACTGCCAGATCCTCAAAGACATCACAGTGGAAGACATGTGAGTGTTTTTTTGTTTTCAAAATGGCAGACTTTCAGTACCAGGAAAAAAAATCTAATGTAATGTTAATACAAAAATATTGTGGAACAACAATTAGATACTACATTAGCTATGTATCCATCCACATATCACTTAAAAACTCTGAATGGGATGGCAAGATGTGCATAAAATCGTACAATTTCACATAAACAAAGTATGCACTGATTTTTATCCGATAAGAAGACGTGCTTAAACTATGATAGAAACACATTTACCAAATAAATTCCTATATACGCATGACTTTGTCACAACAACATATCATATGATTGGATAACTGGACTAACCAGTAGACCAAACTCAAATTGCACACCATCTCAAAAGTTGTTTTAGTCATTTTGAAATGTTTGAGCCAAAGTCTGCCATCAAAATGATTTGGAATGATTTGGCTCTCAGAACAGTCACACAAGATTGCATTCACAAACATCAGGCATCCGCCTCCAAATGCCAGATAACACCGCAGCGTTTGTCATCGCTTGTCGCCTGCATGCTCTGATGTGCAAGTAGTTTTTTATGGAAAAAACTGCTACAATGGCTTCTGCAACCTTTGATGGAAACATAGCTATTAATGCTTGTAAGATATGTCTTTTTAGCATCTGAAGAAATCAAGGTACCATATATAATGTATCTGAAGGTAAAGTAACAAGAAATTGACCTGACAAATAAAAATAAATACTTGACACTTTCAGCATGTTGTCACATCTGTCCTTTCAACTCCTGCCGAGTACACAGTTATTTTAAAGACCGTCCTGACTATAAATTCAGTGACGGAGGCTGTTATATTGTCCTCAAAGTATACCACAGACAGCAGAGGACCAGAGAGTGTGGGTTTGTCAGTGTTTATTAGCTTTTTTTTGTCAGGAGCGTCACTGTTGGCTATATTTAGTTGGTCAGTTGGAATAATTATGTGGTTGGTAGGAAAGAAGTTTTGTTAGTGCTGTGAAATTTGGGGATGTATAAAGGAAGATTTTTAATATGAACGAATGATCAGAACTGGTAGTTTCTTCTCAGAATTGAGGTTTTAAAATGAAAAGACTGCTTTTCTTGAATAGCTAGACTGTCAAGATTTTCTTTTCGCTTATTTCCGCCCACTGACAAATGTCAAAAGGAACATGCACAAAGCTAATTATCTTTGCTTTCTTTCTCTCCCTCCAGGAACGAGTTGGAGCGGCAGTTTCTGGAGCTGCTGCAGTTCAATATTAACGTTCCATCGAGCGTCTATGCCAAGTACTATTTTGACTTGCGTTCACTTTCCGAGGCGAACAACCTCAACTTTCCCCTGGAGCCTCTCAGCAGAGACAAGGCCCAGAAACTGGAGGTGAGGGGGTCAATACCACTTCAGATCACTAACACACATTATATAGCTCATGATATTTAACTAAGACTGTCATTTAAGAGCACATTCACATCCCAGTGTGCTATGGTTTCTATGTTATCTAAGAAAGTTCAATATTTTGGCAGATTGTTAAATTGAATCTATTTCAGCAAGTTATAAGGAATATGGCAGTGAAACTTAAAAGCTTGCTTTGTTACAACTCTCAAAAAAGGAATATGGTGACATGTTGTATTGGTTCAGTAGCAGCAGGGCTGAGTAATTACCTCGCCTGAATCCCCATGTGTGTCTTTTGCCAGCGCTCAGCCTCAATGTTGCCCAATTACAGTCCTGACAAGACCAGGCCTATAATGATGTTAGTTCAGTTGCGCGTGCGTGCGTGCGACTGCGTGCGTGCGTGCGTGTGTGTGTGTGTGTGTGGTTGCTTTTGGTGGTGTACTAGTAACTAGCCCATCTAGAGTCAGTGGTCTGTGGGTGGACAGCTCAATCAGTCAGTCAGTGGTTTGTGATCCAGTTCTTTCACGAGGACCAGCCCTTTGCTTCCATACTGCACTGGCCCTCTTTATACACTCCCACACACAATCAGCTGTCATCTCAAAATAACGGACGAAAGCTGTATCTCAATATTTAAACTTTTTCTGGCTTATTCTTGGAGGCTTTTGTACTTGGAAATGTGGTTGGTGCATCCGAAAATACAGGTTTGGCCAATACTTTTGTGACACTCACTTGTATAAAATGTGTATTTAGATAATTCTGTTTCAACTCAATGTTATTGTCATCTCTCATAATTCAGCAGATAATAATAATAATGTAGATAATTTAGAAATAAAAAGGGCCTAGAAGAGAACCTTGGGGAACAACTTGAGTAAGGGCAGCTTTGGGTGGTTTGTTCTACAGAATCAAAATACTGTATTTAATAGAATTATATACAGATATATACACTATAATTATACTTTTAAGCTGTTGCCTATTTCCATTCAGACCCAGTTCAGGGAAAGTTTTCAGATAGTCCAGTTCCACAGTCATGAAAAACCTGGAAACATTTAAAAATAGCTTTCTGGGCCTTAGTCAAAGACATTTAGAAAAGCTTTAAAAGTAATTTACATGCTTAAATGTTATTTTTTCCTAATATGATCAGTGTTATTAAATGGAACTAATTAAAGCTGTATTTGTAGCTGAGAAAAGGCAATTTCATGGTCTCATTAAAATCTCAGAGACTGAAAATACAAATGTAGAAATTGTTGAAAAGTTCATCATTAAAATGATCGGGGTCATTAAGATTTTTTTTAAGAAAGTGTTTTATAAAAGAAAATTAAACTATATTGGAAAAAGTGACTGTTAAGAGGTTTAAAATGTTTCTTTTTGTTTTACATTTTAAAATGTTATAAAACAAGTTGTTCTTTTGAACATTCGATTCATTAAAGAATCGTGAAAAATGTGTCGCGGTTTCCACAAAAATATAAAAAGCAGCACAACTGTTTTCAACATTGATGATAATCAGAAATGTTTCTTGAGCAGCAAATCATCATGTTAGAATGATTTCTGAAGGTAATGATGCTGAAAATTCAGCTTTGATCACAGGAATAAATTCAATTGTGTCCATCTCCCCTTCTCATGTTTCTCACAGGCGATCTCCAGGCTTTGTGACGACAAATATAAAGACTTGAGAAAAGGAGCCAAGAAGCGCTCAGTGAGTGCAGATAACCTGACAGTGGTCAGATGGTCCCCGGCCATCATATCCTAATATCGGTGGACGTTGGGGACTTTCACGAGAGACTGAGAAAAAGAAACTGTCGGAAGAAGCGTTCTCTAAGAGGACACACACATGCTTCGTACCTCCACAAGACTCTTGAGCCTTTCTCCCTGCTGGTCGTATGGCTGCTGTATATACGAGACACCCACACAAAGATCACTTTCCAACCGGTGGCTTAGAGGAGAGAGAGAGAGAGAGAGAGAGAGAGAGAGGGAGAGAGAGAGGAGGAGGACACTGCTACTGCAGTTGAGAAAAACAGGAGGATATATAAATGGGGGAGAAAGATGCCCAATGACTGGACCAGCATTCCAACAGCTCTGTGTCATACGTGTTTGCCATTCTCGGTGATAAAGTATTCGCACCATGATCTTCTCTGGTTCGAAAAGTTTCTCCTGGATGTCGTATCAAGATGGCCAAAATCAACCACTTCTCAAGATATCATTCCTAAAAGTATTTTTTTTTCTGTGAGCTGATCACACTATTAAATCACCACTGTAGTTACACATACTGTTATTTAACATTTTGTTTAAGATTTATTTTAATTAAATTAAAAGCATCCTTAATGACGGTTTATTAATCTGAAATTAGTCTTTAATAATGCACATTAATGGGAAAATATACAATTTGGATATCTGTTTAGTCTGATTATTATTTTTATTATTTTTATTCATTTTTTTTTATCCTTTTTTCCAATTTGTAATACTTGATCAAGGCAGTTTGTGTCATTTAGTCTTAATGGAAGTTGGCTTTGTATTTACAAAAGGAGAGTGTTGTGCGTTTTTATGTGACGTTCCTGCGACTTCATTTTGAAGCGGAAATTACAATAATTGGATGATTGGAAAAAAATACGTTTCAATTTAAAATTTGCAATGTCAAAATAGACTGAAATTGGATGTCTTAATACAGTAATCAACGTTTTTTTTCTTTCTACAAAGCCAACGATGACGTTCCATGACCTTGTGTAACCTTCACATTCTTATTATTTTTATACCCGTCTCACCCTTCGCTTCAACATTCGATGGTTTAATACACATGCTGTGTCCAAATTCTCAAAGCAATACATGCTCTGTGCTCTATTGTATACAAAACCTGCTCGAAAGATTGGAGTTCATTTGTTCCTTTTGATTACAATTGATGTCTTGAAGTCCGAAAACATGCGATTAAAGGTGAGGCTTCACTGCGATTCAAATGTTCGGACAGATTGCAGTGTTTTATTTGTCAATTAAATTGAATTGAGTTCCTGCTGTATCCACTGCCATCACCTGTGGTGCCTGCGTTCAGCGGGAATATGGCCTTAGATATAGAATATCAAAATGAACCATGCTATCCTCCATTCTCATTAAGACATCAACATAATTTTTTATCAAAAGAAGTTTTGAAATCGGTTCTTCCCAGTTCAAAAGATCAGCAAGTGTTGAATTGCGAATTAGATGTGATTATGATTCGTTAATGTGATCCGTCTGCTAAGAGAGACTGAGACATATTCAGAATTAGAACTTCCAAAAATATCTTTTGTATATTGTACATACTTAAACCTACTTAAAGAAATTAAATTATGATCTTGAGATATGTATATGTGACCGGTATTTAGTTTGCTTAATTCGTAAACAAATCTGGACAGTGATGGATAAGAATTTGAAAAAAAGATATAAATATGTTGGTTGTTTTGTCAGGGATAAGTCAGTCTTTCTGGGATCTGACACAGTTTCGAAGCGCTGTTATTGAGTTGTTTTTCTTTATTCTGTCCTCAATTGAATTTCCAGTTGAGTTAAACCTTTTTTTATGCGCCATAAAAAGTGGTAAAGCAATTTCCCAAGGTTATGTTGACATGAATGTAACTTTTCATTTTAGCAGCAACGATAAAAGAAAGCAATTTTCCGTACTTCTTTCTACAATGACATCAAAATGGCCATTATTTTCAAGCAGTGCGTGTTTATTCTTACATTGATTATAATCTAGATTTTATTTTATTTGTATTGCATCTCCAATGCCCCAAAAAAAGTCTTAACAAATTTACTTAAATAGTTTAATCTTATATAATCTGCACACTTTGTGTCTTTGTATACAATACAGTGAGTCGGCTATGTGATGTTAACACATCCAACTGGACATACGAAGGTTATGCATTGTTTGCAAAATCAAAAGACAATATAGGAAATTATATTTTGCATGTAGGACAATTAAGCCTAATTTAGGACCATATATTTTATTTATTGTCATATAAGGTAATTGCAACTTTTTATCTCACAATGGTGAGTTTCTGAGAATAAAGTCAGAATACAGAATTTATTGTGAATGGAATTGCAAGCAATAGTCAATTCTGACCTTTTTTTCTCACAAATGTGAGTTTATACAATTCAAGTCGCCGTAAACAAACTTTGACGTAAACAAGTTTCCATACGAATTAAAAAATTTTGGGAGAAAATGTGGTTAATAGGCTTAATTATCTTATACATACAATATATATTTTTTAAATTTCTTTTGATTCTGAGGTGAAATATGACCCAGAGACATGTTCTTGACTGTTTTGTGAGATTCAGCACTCGTGTCTAATTACTTTTTAGCTTTATCTAATTATCTTGTGAAAAACATTCTGGACAAAACGTGAAACTTCAGATATTTGTTTTGGTTTATTCCCTGAAGATGAAGGATGTTCTTCTCAAGGAAGATCTGTTCTTTGTAAATGGCGGCGCTTTAGACTCCCTCTGCACATTTTAAGAGTGTTGGAAATGGTTTGAAGTCTGGGAAAGCGTTCAAGGGGAAGGAAAACAGAATCATAAATCGAAAGACTGATTAAAAGCATTTGAAGATTGTATTATTCTATTTATTTTCTGTGAGCATGTGAGGAAGCGGCCCAGCGTTGGATCTGAAGACGGTGTTGTAAACCCGAGGCGAGTGGCTTGTGTTAGCCGTGTGCACTGAACTCTACCTCTGCAGAGTTTTTTGATTCTTATTTAATACCTCTCTCTTGATCTTTCCATCTGTCTCTCTGTAATCCTTCTCGTTTTAATTTGCAATTTCTAGGAAATTACAAATTCAGATCTTTCAGAACATTTATACTATAAATGGTTTCCTGTGAAAATAAGAAAACTGCTGTAGTTGTGAGTTTTAATTTTATATCCAGTCACTGGTTGTATGCCTGTTATCATGAATACTACATTGTTGTTGTCATTTGTTTCTGTTCCAAAGGTCAAACCCTTCCTCGGTATCTGTTTTCATTGTGCCAAAGGCTGAATCCTATCTCCTATATGATCTTAGTTCATTCTACTTTCTGTTTAACTAAGTGAACCCAGTCGCCTGTGGTCATGTCCGCCCAGGAGCTGGAGGCTACAATGGTTGCATGCAGTTTCTTTGGTTCTCGGACTATGATTTTAACTGATGCTCCCAGTTCAGAAGCAATGTTTAGAAACCGCCACAAGAATAAACTTTTAAAGTTGCAATAAAACTCATTTGATGTGTTTTCATTGAGCCTGTTTGCATTTTGCAGGATTTGGGACTACATTATATATAAAATATACACAGTAAAAAAAAATTACATCCCCAAGTCAAAATTTTCTAGTGACTGATAACATCTAAATTTTTCACTTAGTCTGACATATTATTTCTCATTGAGCCAATTTCACTTTTCTAACTTTAGTTAGTGTGTAATGTTGCTGTTTGAGCATAAACAAAATCTGCAAAGTTACAAAGTTCAAAGCAAAGGAAGATATTTGCTTTTAAAGAAAAGGACTACAACAAACGGCTGGTAGGGACTACATGACATTCCTCCGGGGTTAGTGACATCACAACCCTAAAATGTACATAAGCCCCGCCCCCGGAACACGCAGTCCATGTTGAGAAGAGGAAGAGTTGTTGTAGTCGAGTACATTTGTGAGTCAGCTCAAACTTTAGCATCCATCTTTTCACATGCAATAGATAGTCGCTCTGTGTGCATCTCACAACAGTTCCTATACGAGCGATTTATAGATTACCATGACAGAATATGCTAATTGAAGATAGTTAACTCCACATCAGCAACATAAATTCATCAACTAACCATTCAGAGACGTCCTGTTGCTTCTACATGTTGTCACTTCTTCTTGAGTCTCTCCATCTTTGTCTGACTCCGTTTTAACATTAAAGACAGAACAGTTTCTGTCATTTTAGTGTGTCTGCGTGAGGTAACGCAGCTGCTAACACACATTAGCTCTTGAAACCCCGCCCCTGCAGCAGCTCATTTGCATTTGAAGAGCCAGGCACAAAACGGTGCGTTTTTGCAAACCCTCAAAAACTGACAACTTTAACATGCTATAAAAATATCTGTGGGGTATTTTGTGCTAAAACTTCACACACACACACACACACACACTCTGGGGACATCAGAGATTTATTTTACATCTTGTGAAAATGGCATTTTACCACCCCTTTAATCATTTCATCAGTTTTACTGTGTCAGGGCCTGTGTCAGATTCTGAAAATGCAGATGATCAAGCAGATCGATTGGAACCAATTTTGCAATTCCTGGTTTCATCCATTTTTGGAAGGATAAACAAAGGACGGATTTGCTTTTGCATCGAAACGCACAGCATGTCCACAACACGGGGACAACATTACAATTCACTGAAGCCTTTTCTTCTTTCATGCTTTTAGGTGGGCATGTGCTAATGTTTCACACTGTGATGTAGACGTTTGCGTAAATAATATCTGGGCTTCGATCGAGGCATTTTAGGCAGGTCTGGATCAGTGTTCACTGTTAAAAGAAATCCTTGTGTCCCGTTACAAAGCACTGTGAGCTTTGTAACTTTGCAAATCATGCACAAATAGATCATAAAGGAAAAGGAAACCCTACCTTTAAGAGAGGTACCATATATAAATCAAAGTGTTTTATTATTAGTATACTAATAATATTAATACTACGAATAACAGTTCATTGCTTTAAAAAATGGAATGTTGGAGCTATAAAGCCTATTTGATGCAATTTACCTAGAAACCAGGCATATATATATATAGCCATACATTGCATTAATTTAATTATATGAAATAAATAGTTCAATGACATGTATCCAAAAATAATGCATTAGCTATAATACAGGCAGGTCATTCTGTACTTCGCATATGGTCTATTCATTTCCATCCTAAGTCTTCGGCTTTGCGCCTCTAAATGTGTCCCTGGTGAACTACGCCATTGCTAGTTGCCTTAAAATGGACCTTTATCCAGCAGAGTTGGCCAGCTAATCCAATTACAGAGATACAGAGGCTAGAAAGAAGACATTATTGAAATATTTAAGGCTGTATTAACAGTCATCTGCTCTGAATTGCCAATCAGCACAAATGTGGGAAATGTATTCGTGTGTTGAAAATAACTAATTTGGTTAGACTTGCAAATGCTGTATGATTTGCATTGTCTTTTCCATGCAGGCATAACATTAAACTGTTGTTCGCCTTCTCACTTTCAAAACAGGATGCAATTTGCTGTACTCCTAGTGTAATTAATCTTATAAACACATTCCAAAAAAAAAGAAATCTCCCTACGTGATTCCCAGAGACAGATTAATAATAATATTTAAGCAGAACCCAAGAAAGTACGATGCAAAACAGCCTTTAATAAACTTGTTAATGAATAACATTATAAACTTACAGACTTAGTTCCACTACAACTTCCCTCAATGCCTTCAAAATATCAAAAGTGTTCACTAGCAGCTGCCAATATATAATTTGTGTATCTATGTGTCTCCATTCATTAGAACGCAAGTCCTTCAAAAGCCCTGTAGATGTTCCTCAATCAGAGGTCATTTAGAGAGGTCTAAAAGCTTCTAGAGATTCCATCGTGATCTACTATGATCCCGAGGCATCCAGTCATGTCAAACACCTCAAGGACAGAGCTAAAGAGGGGCTTCTTTTTAATAACGTATAATAACAACCTAGCGCATCGCTAACAGAAGCCAACCAAACAGGGACCTCATAGCTTTCAGATTCAAAGTTTTCAAATTAAATTGGTAACACTTTATTTTGATGGTCTCTTTTGAACATTCTGTTGACAAAATAACTTTGCAACTACAACTTATTCTAACACTAACCCTACCAGTCTACTAATACTCAACTAACACTCTAATGAGAGTTAGTAGACATGTGAGTGCAGCGTTACATATAGTCAACAGAATGTGTTAAAGGGACCATAAAAATAAAGTGAAACCATTAAAGTTGCTGCGTGAAACAAATGCACCAAAATAAACTCATGTCGACACAAAAAGTATTTCCTAAGGATTATGCCACTCAAGACCCTCTACGAACTGGCATTGAAATACTTTCCATCATCATGAGATTTAATACGGGTTATTTGATGCCTGATGCAGCTAGTTATTCTCCTGTAAGGACAAACAGAGCCCAAATATCACAGCAAGGCCTGCGTGCCGACATGCCTTTGGTGGGTAAGAATAGCCCCACAATGGAGCTCACATCTCTCGTCTTCTGTTGTCTGAGAACAGTTGTTGTCAGGACGGAGGAAGAGGTAAGATAGGAAGCCAAGTTGGTGGTTACTCGTGGGTCTTGCCGTCGCGGATTACACCGGACCTGGTATAAAAGGAGCTGAACAGGATTTTGAGTGCTTGTAAATGGGGTTTATTTTTAATGCCTGCTTGGACTGAGTTTAATACCGTCTGTAAAACTGGTTTTCTTATGTGGGCTGTGCTTTGACCAGCGAGATATTCTGTGCTGTACTCTTGAGGTTTGGAGGCCTAAATCTGCTGGCATGGCTAAACTGGCTGCATCAGGCATGATATTCATAACACTGAACCACAACGTCACCCTCACAGGTATGTGTACACTTTTACTATTTAATAACGCATTTATACAGAAGCTCCAGAAAGTATTTGTGCATTTAAACTACACCAACAATGTTTGAATGTTATTGTATTTGATTTCAAAAACCACCATTCATTTTAAAGATAGCACATTTTTACATGCACATAAGTTAGTTAGATTTTAAATTATAAAACAATAGATATACTGTTTGAAGAGAAGTATTTGGACACTTGCTGGTTGTCAAACATTAGTGGATGTTGGTAATAAATGTGATAAACTACACCTGACTTTATCCACTGAAAATCACCTTGACACCAGTTCCTTCATTTAAAAAAAAAAGCTAATTTGCTGGCAGATGCCACATGTTTGTTTATTTATTTATTTAGTATCCCATGCAATTATATTTTTACATTCTGAACTGTCCACATACTTTTTGGGGCCATTGTATCATTGTTTAGTATTTACAGAGTTTAGTCAGTTTATGCATAATGCAAAATAAAGATGAAGCAGCACTTTATTTTACAGTCCTGTTCCCCATGTACATACGATGTAGTTATTATAGTTATACCTGAGTAATAACTAGCAACTAACCCTGATCCTACCCCTAAACCTAACTTTAACCCATGTAGTTACCTTATATTACCAGTACGTTAAGTGTGCATACTGTAAAAGAAAGTGCAACCAAAGATGTTTTACTTGTATAAATCTTCTCTAAAATGTCTGTAAAGTGAGGAAATCGCTTTAACGTAGATATTAGAAATATTGTAAAAAGTATTTAGGCAAAGCCATAACATCAAAAACAATATCCGCAGAATATCAAGCACAACATTTATATGATACAATGTTCTTCTACATATACTCTAAAACAATTGAGGCATATCTTATATATTGACATTGAAACAATACTGAACTTTCATTTGTCAAAAGAATGGCTACGTTTTTTTGTTAAATTGAACAATATTAAGTAAATTTCCAGACCAATTTGAAAAGGAACATTATAGTTTATTTCAGAATAAGATCTGTATCAACTGGATGCTCTCTTTCTTTCCTTAGGGAAAGCATGGCTCATATTGGTGGTATTCCTAAGGATCCCTGTCTTGCTGTTTGCTGGTTATCCCCTCTACCAGGATGAGCAGGAGCGATTTGTGTGTAACACCATTCAGCCTGGTTGTGCCAATGTGTGCTATGACATGTTTGCCCCTCTTTCCCTTTTCCGATTCTGGCTGGTGCAGCTCACCACCCTGTGCCTTCCCTACATGATGTTTGTCATCTATGTGATCCACAAAGTGAGTTCTGGCATAGCTGCTGATAGCGGAACTTCTGAGTCCATAAAAGCAGACTATCAAGAATCGTTCGGGAAAGCATCTCTTTGTAAGACCGTTGTGAAGGCTGAGAAGGGGCGAGTGCAGTACTTCACAGGAGCCTACATCTTGCATCTGTTGCTTCGGATACTTGTAGAAGCTGGATTTGGAGCTGCCCATTATTACTTGTTTGGCTTCCACATCCCCAGACGCTTCATGTGTCAGCAGACACCCTGCACAACCATAGTGGACTGCTACATCTCTAGACCCACTGAGAAAACCATCCTGCTGAACTTCATGTTGGGGGGAGCTGCTTTGTCCTTGCTGCTAAACATGTGCGACATTATATGTGCCATCAAGCGCTCCGTGAGGCAAAAAAGCAAAAGAAAGATGCTGGTGGAGAAGATGTACGCAGAGGAGCAGTACTACCTGTCAGGGAATGTGAATCAAGGTGCGGATGTCAGCATCCCGCCAAATCAAGACGTGAAGGGACCGGGAGGGTTCCGCAAAAGAGGGACCAGAAAATTGAGTGGCGATGAAGCAGCTTCTGTGCTTTTGGAGGACGACCCTCCACCACCCTTACCTCTTGGAGGAATGTCTACAATTTCTGGAATGCCTGGTTCCAACAACAATGATGATAACAGCAGCTACCAACCCAACCAAGAAGAGGGGATGGTAAGAGAGGGCAGTGAAGTGGCACTGTACCCCACTGTGCCTTTGGGAAGTCCTAAAACCATCCGAGTTAGCAAACACGGTCGTCTCAAACCTCCACCCCCTCCACGAAGGGACAAACTAGCTGCTCAAAGTGTAATTGATGTCTCGGGAGCAATCGCGGTGTGTACCAGAAGATCAGGGCAATACACTCTGGTAGAAATGACTACTGGTGAAGACATACCGACTTGCGGTGGAGATGGCCAGGAGAAGAAATCGGAGTGGGTTTGACTGTTACTTCAGAAGACTATCCATATGAATGTGTCTACTGGCATTTTTAGCATGTATTCTCATGCATTGTAAGTTCTGAAGTGGCATTTCAAACGCACGTACGTTGCAAAGAAAAGTTGTTTGGAACTTGACCGGAATAGATTGCTTGTAGAAGCACGGTGAAATGCGAGGTATTATTAGAAGATGTCAACGTCATGGATACATGCCAACAACCATTGGATCAACTACGCCTATCTGCATCCACCTGCCTCTCTTATGTTTGTGTTAGCTCTTTCTTTCACCAAGCAGACGGGCCTTGACCTGCCTTGACCCTGCTACAATCGGGGGACAGCTAAGGCCGTTCTAAAAACAGGCCGGTTGCAACCACCCAAGATCTGTGAGGATGAAAAGCTAAGACTGACATACTTTCTGCTTCAACTGGGGTGGCCACCAAAAAAGAACAACCCTGAGGGTACGAAGGTGCTACCTGCTTTAAAGGGCCTCCAAAATCCTCTAGCCTGCAAAATCTCAGGGACTGTCAAGTCTCAATCAACAGCACTCCATACATAAAGCAATTACTGTCCAGACTGCTTTTGTATTCATGGAGGTAGCTTGTAACACTATTTCAAGGACCCGCTGGACTTTGGTTTGGAGCTTTAGAACAAACACTTAAAATAGAGCTCCATAATCTGGTGTAACACGAGAGCAAGACAATGCACGCATTTCAGACTCTCAGAAGCTAGCCGCAACATGCAAACGATTGGACGTGTTAGCTTTGGACAGTCACCTAGACCGCAGCCCTTCTGTCCTCACAATGTTAGTCATGTGTCTTACTAAACACGCCAGAGACCTGTCTATTTATGATGTTTCCTTATACAACACTGATGCTGCTAGCTGCTAGGCATTATGGACTGCTTCAAAAGTACTCAGGGAATAAAGTAGACTCAGGGAATAAATCAAATGTATAAATTAACTGCTTGCATGTATCCATAGGCCTATTGTAACAAGCTAAAACTATACTGTAACATTATAAAATAGTATTTACCTTTTACAGCAATTTGTTGCATTAGATTATCAACAGGGGAAGCTAAAGGTGTTTATAAGGACTACGACAATTCTGTAATAGGCTATGTCCAGCATATAAAATCACATCCTTGAGGCTTTTTGAAAACTTTTGTTGTTGTGGTTGTTGTTGTTGTTGTTGTTGCAATTTGCCAATTATCTGCGTTTTTTAAATATGATGTGAGAGAATTGCCCTCTGATGGATGTTATCATATTGTCACCGCATTAATGCATTGTATTGCACAACGTGTTTTTTTTTTCCAAAGAATGAAGGTTGTTTTTTGAGTTTGTTCTTGATATGACATTCAAGGTGAAATACTGTCCTAAATTGGTTTGAAACCAAGGAACTTGACTGTCACCTGTGTGCAGCTTCCACTGTTACTGCTCTCACTGATACATACTTCCCTCTGCTGGCAGGAGTTGGTAATGCACTCCTCTGGCGTCAGTTCGTTTTTTTTGTTGTTTTTTTTTAGGTTTAACTAGAATTGATCGCAGCCAGGGATCTAAAATGGGCGTTATCTAGCGCCCCGGAAGTTGTCTTTATTTGGTCAGGTAAGGCTGTGTTAAATCAAGGAAATTTAACACACATAGCCTAATGTTACGTAAGAAACACCACAGACACAGTGTAATCACCATGGGAAAATAAACTGGGTAAAAACTGGGAGTTGTGAAAAATACAATAGGCATACACAGGTTTTTATTAAAACACAGGTCTGTGTTTTGCCAGATGAGAAGTTGATCTATGTATCATCTTTTTACTCTTTTAATTAATTTTATAACTGTACCATATATCTATTTTAATTTATATTTAAACTGTTTTAATTGTCCTTGCTTTTATTGTGTGTTTATTATAATTCCTTTCTGTAAAGCACTTTGAATTGCCATAGTGTATGAAATGTGTTATATAAATAAACTTGCCTTGCCTTAAATAATATTTTTATTGTTTTAACTTTTCCTTGTGGATTATCAATTCAATCTATATTAAAGATTTTAAGACACGTTATTCGGGTATAAATGATTGTAGACTGTGGCAGCGCGTGGACGGTGTTGTCACGTGTTATCTGTTACTTTTCTCAGCGCAATAGAGTAAAGACAAATCACGGTCGTTTCCGGTTTCTCGATGAAGGTTTTACTTGTATTGATTTATTTCATAGAATTAGTCAATTAGATGGGTCGAAATTGTATTTGCATGTCACATAACATATGTATATGTATGTATAATATTTGGTATAAAGCGACCTGGGATTTAACGTCTGAGACTGAGAGTTTGACATTCTGAGCGCCAACAATTCGTATGCAAGTTTTGCCTCTCAATGGTTGTATTCTGTCTGTAAAGTGAATTGTTAACACATTCTACTACAAATGGTTGCTGTAGTATCATGGTTTTACTATCATAATATTGATTAACTCGCAACAATAATTAAAAGTAAATGATTGTGAATATAATTATTCATAGGCATAGGCCTTTTTTAATATTTAACTTTTCAACACTTTCTCATAGTTAACTGTTTATGTTCTGTCAGCGACACATTTACATTGAAATAATGGGTGATCAGAAGATTTGATTCATTCATTTAGGCTATCTGTAAAAGTTAACACTTAAACATTTTCACACAGAACACACACAATGCACTTAATGTTCCGTATTGCTCTCGGATGTGTAGACATTTACATATCGTTAGCACTTTTACAGCCTCGAACTATCTGATACGTGTAACTTAAGAAATCATCCGATAATGTGTAGTTCATTTAAGATGATAAAATCTTGCAATTTAAAGGTGTAGTTCGATCACCCAAAAATGAAAATGTTGTCATCATTTTCTCACCATAAAGTTGTTCCATTCCAAACCTCTATACATTTATTTCTTCTGCTGAACACAAAATAAGACAATTTAAAGAATGTTGGTAATTAAACAGTTGCTGCCCCCATTGACTTTAGGAAAAAACAATTACAGAAGTCATGCTGGGACTCACAAAAACTGTCTGGTTACCAACATTCTTCAAAATACCTTTTGTGTTCAGCAGAAGACAGAAATTCATACAGGTTTGGAACAACTTTGTGAGTAAATGATGACAATTTTCATTTTTGGATGAACTATCCCTTTAAGCTTTTTTTTAATGTAATTTAATAAACCCTTTATTTTTGTGTAATTCTTCACAGTGGCCGCTAGGTGGAGACACAGTACATCACAATAAGTCGTAATTGTTGTCAGAAGATTCATAGGAATGCACTCTGATTGTTGTTCAAATATTGTACTTTGCTTTCTAAACATGTCTTATTTTTTATGAAGGACAACTTTACACCGGTTTATAATTTCCTACCTTCTCTTTTTGAAGTATCATGAATGCAACATAATGTTTGTTTTGCACATGTAAAGGTGAAGATGGAAATACCACATCAAGTTTTTAAATGAAGTGTTAACAGAAAATGGGGAAAAGATCTTGCAACTCTAACCCCAGCTTTCATAGATAAGGTTTAAACTCGTCCCAGACTGAATTGCATGTTTGAGCGGTTTTAACTGAAAACATAAACGTGTCAGTGCCATTGTTTTGTCTCAATATGCAAACCAGTAATCTTTTTTATTTATTTATTTTTTTAACACACGTTTATAAAAGCTACTTAAATCTCCTAATTGAACTAAGGCCTAATCCTGGCTTAATATAAGCCCTGTCTGCGAAACCAGGCCATTATGACATGTCTGAGCTAAACACTCCTTGAAAAGTATCACTATTAACTGACTTTATTAAAGGCCAGAGGATTTTAGATCATAGATCGTTGCATTAGAGTCTAATTGAGTAAATGATTTCTCATAAGCACTCTGGTTTCCTTGGAGTTAGGCTGAGTATGAAATGAGTTGGATAAGTTGATTAAACCCGGGTTACCAACCCTTTTACTTTGGCTAAAAATACAGAGAAATAAAACATTCCAAGTAACATTATAAGGATTCAAAACGAACCATTTCATTTTACAACACTTTCTGTGTCATTCTTTGTCTAAGAAACTCCACTCCACAAAAAGGGTCTTACGCAAGGGACCACCTGTAGGTTTCCATTCACCATTCCTGTGAGTCTAACTACCATTAATACCACAGCTGAAGTTCAAAAAGGACGTTTTGATAGTGTTAAATAAAATTAAACTGTCACAGGTTCTCTCTAACAAAACATGGCTGGGGCCCCGAGCTTCAAATCATTTCTATAACGTCGATCAAAGGACAACGGTCTCAAATTAGACATGAAAAAACTTGGCGCATCAGTCTAAAGGTTCTATCTACATGGCACCTTTATTCTAGACTTTAAAAGAAAGATCAAAGTTTCCCCAGATGAAAAGGCCCGGTTTCCTGCATTTAAACCCCGGTCCCCGGCCCTCTTTTAGTAAATTAAGTAGCAAGCAGCACGTGAAGGGTTCAACAATTACGGAGATTCTCCAGCACAAGGCCCTTGTCTCTAATTAGGCCTCAGATCGCTAAAAGAGTTCCTCCACAAAAGCATCTTCAATGGGAGTGACCACAAAGAGCAGCGGAGATGCGGAGCACTCATTAATCCAGAAATACAGATTCCTCAAAAAGTTTTTATTGTCAAAATAAAAGTCATATTTGCTTTTCATGTGGCATCTACACTATATACAAATGTACAATAAATTTATAAATCTTCTTTTATACACCATTTACAAGTTCGTATAAATACATTTCGCATTTTTAAAAAAACAACAACAACCCGTATATAATAACAATAACAACAATAACAATTGGGCACTAAGACATTAAGGCTTATTCAAACCATCTTTGATTGTTCAGACAATTCAAAACTTGTCTTACAACAACGTGTAAAAGTACACTCAGAAAAATATTACGCCTTTTTTCAAGATTTTCATTTCATAGTAAGATTCCATCGAATTGAATCCTTACATATTATTCATATTATAATTTTAAATGAGTAATAAAACTAGAGCTTAGTAATATTTTATTTATTTATTTTATTTGGGAATACAAATCACATAAACTAGCCTAAATGTTCCATTAAGAAATATACTTTAGTATAAATGGTTATTAAGCTCCAGTTTTTACTCTATACTTCACAATATGAATAACATGTAAGGAATATTTCAATCGGATGGAATTTTACTATTAATTGAAATGCGTAAATCTTGGAAAAAAAAGAGTGTGAAGGAGACAAATGCTGCAAGTTGGGGACGTGTGTTACTCCACTAGGAACAATAATGCCCAAATTCTCCTTAAGAATGACTGATTGCATGTCATGTCCATATCAATAGAATGGAATTAGCGAAACGTAATTGTTTCTGCATTGTTTCAACCAGTTCTTCAGCTAATAGAAACCATCAACAAGTTCATTTGTATGCAAATGACTGAAAGGCTAAGAGACCCCCCAAACAATTAATAGGGTTTTCTTGTTTCAGACCTGGGACAAAGGCATCTGTTTGGGGCACGACACTGAGCTGGCGGTACCGGACCTCCACGTTAATCCCGTGCTGACGTCACTGTACATGGAGCCACCGGAGCCCTTACTGCCCCAGCAGCAGCGCGTGCAGAAACTCCTCCAGGACTCCAGCGTCTTCCCGGACCAGGTCCAAACTCCAGAGGTGATGCCCACCAGAAGGCACATAAAGTATTTGAGCATGAACACGGCATAGTCCGGCCTCTTGATCTCCTGCTCTAATAAACACGAGCAGTTGTGTGTGATCTCCCAACTCTGTCTGTTATGCTGCTCGTAGAAGTAACACGCCACGATGATGGTGGCGGGAACCGTGTAGAGCACCGTGAAGATCCCGATTCGGATCATCAGCTTCTCCAGTTTGTCAGTTTTAGTGCCACCTTGCTTAATGACACTTCTGATTCTAAAGAGCGACACAAATCCAGCCAAAAGAAACATGGTGCCGATGAACAGGTAGATCACTAGCGGGGCCAACACGAAGCCCCGCAGGTTGTCCAAGTTCTGGTTGCCCACATAGCAGATCCCTGCGACCGGGTCGCCGTCCACCGAGCTCAGCGCGAGCACGGCGATGGACTTCATGGACGGGATGAGCCAAGCGGCCAGGTGGAAGTACTGAGAGTATCCCGCGATGGCCTCGTTGCCCCACTTCATGCCCGCTGCGAGAAACCAGGTGAGCGAGAGGATGACCCACCATATCGAGCTGGCCATCCCGAAGAAATAAATCAGCAAAAACACAACGGTGCACAGCGCGGGGCCGGTGGTCTCGTAGTGAATGTGCTCCACGTCATACTCCCGGTTACAGGCCACCTTTTCGTGCCCGGCGATCAGTCGCACAATGTAACCGATCGACACAAACATGTAACACGCCGAAAGGAAAATTATCGGGCGCTCGGGGTATTTAAACCGCTCCATGTCGATTAGAAAGGTTGCAACGGTGGCGAAGGTGGATATGAAGCATAACACCGACCAAAGTCCGATCCAGAAGGCCGTGAAAGTCCGCTCGTCCTGGGTGAAATACGGGTTGTGGCAGGGCATGGCGCAGTTGGGGATCTGACCCGTCTTGACGCGGTTATACAGCGGGTGTCTGTCGCTGTTCACCGCCACCATCGGCGCGCGGCACTGGCAGCCCGGCTCGCAGGGTTTAGTCGCTTTGGGTCCGACGCCAGCGCGTCCGCTTTTCTTTTTGTGCGGGTTTAAGGCTTTGCTTGGGTAGTTGGTGGGTTTGGACAGCACCGGCGACACTGTGGTGGAGTCGGTTCGGTTGTAGTCCATGCACAGCGTGTCTGGCGCGCCCTGCACGGGCAGCGAGTCGCACTTCATCCGATCCGGCCAAGGGAAGCCGTATTGCCGCATGAGCGGGGCGCAGCCAGCCTTCGCGCGCTCGCATACACTCCGGCACGGCGGCAGGGGTTTCTTATAGTCCTCCAGGCATATGGGGGTGTACATGCTGCACAGGAAGAACTTGAGATCCGGGGAGCACTGGATCTCCACCAGAGGCCAGAACTGATGCACCTCCAAGCCGGCTTCATCCTGCGTGTCGTGGTTGAACTGGTTGGGCATGTAGGTGTAGTTGTAGCCGATGCCCTTGCACAGAGGAACGGCTATCTCCTGACAGGTGATCTCCTTGGCCGTGGTGCCGCTCGACCGGGGCAGCAGGGCAAGCGCGAGGAACAGGTAAATCCCCAACAGGTAGCACTCCATCCTTCCCCCCCGTCAACACAAGCAACGCAGCGCTGGAAATAGTTGAGTTCAGATGTTGCAGAGCAGACCCATCTCCGCTTCACTTGTTTGGCACGGAGTTGCGGTTGGGTTGCATACCGAGAATAAATAGCCGCTGGCAAAATGGCTGAGGGAATAAATGCAAGCGTTTCGGATTTCCTCTCCTTATTCCTGCTCCGGCGATTTGTAAAAAATAAAAAAATAAAGCCGCGTTTCGATGTTCAAAACTTCTGTGTTAACGAGAAAACTCCCGGTGTAAACGCGTTTTCTTCATTCGTGGTGTTCACGAGGGCCTTTCTCATACAAATCAGTGCTGTCGTGCAGGACGCGCTGAGTATAAAAGACAGCCGGATAGACACGCCCCCCTCGCGAAACTCACCAATCACAGAGCAGCGGGGGCGGGCTGCCCAGACCTGTCAATCACGTTTGCTTAAGGTGTACAATTGCAGAACGCTGTTTTTGAAACACAAATTAGACCAGATACAAGTTTATGACTAAAGGAGGCGCAGATCACCTAAATCAAATTAACATTTGTATTAAAATGTATCGTTTGAATCTCTAATGTATGGTTAAATGTTAGGCTATATGATGTCTTTGTTTGTTTACTAGCCTTGTGTAGCCTATTGTGAAGTGTTTTAGATGTTCTTTGTTTGGTAAAAAGTTCAGAAATATATTAGGGTATATATATATAAATGTATAGAAAACTAATGCTTTTCAGAACATTGAGATTTTTTATATATATATATATATATATATATATATATATATATATATATATATATATATATATATATATATACGCACAGGACAAATATTGTTGGTTTAACTTAAAGTAAGTAACCTGGTTGCCTTAATTTTAAGTTCATTGGGATTTTTTTTTAATACAATGAAGGAGATTGGTTTAATCAACAGAAACTCAAAATATTGAAACTCAAAAAAAATCTGAACCACATAAATTATATAAGTTGATTTTACAAAAGAAAACTGTGACAACAAAAACATATTGAAAATATTGCGTATATATATAAAATGTCATGAAAATATATATATATATAGGCTACACATACATACATACAGTAAGAAAAATATTTTCATGACATTTTTTTCTTTTGTGAAATCCACTGTTTCTTGTTTTGTTTTTGTGTTTCACTTAAAAAAAACTGTGGTGTGACAAATGACTTTTTAGGATTACAGCATAATATTTATAGCTGACTTATAAAGTTATGTTCAAAATAGTTTTAGATAGGTAATAACATGTCACACTGATTGGTAACTACCCATTTTCTTTTTAAAATTCAACTGTTTGAATTTGTGGCTTTGGGTGCAGCTGCAGTTTCATCAGGGAACTTTTACTCATTATTTCAGCCTATTATTTTATGTAGGCTAACTCAGTATAAAAATATAAAATACAGCAACAGTCCGTCTCATTGGGCCCCCTAATGTATCAGGGTTAATTTGTGAATGATAGGGCCTCCCAGCTAACAGGGAACGTTCCCAGAACATTCACTAACGTTCTTTAAAAGTTGTGTAAATGTTAGTACAAAACGTTATTAAAATAATGTTTTCGGAACGTTCATATAACGTTATTAACGTTCTTGTAACGTTGAGAGAAAACGTTCTTAGAACAACGTTCTTGGAACGTCTTTTTGATGTTATTTGTGAGTGATCAAAGTTCTCATAACGTTGATATAAAACGTTCTTGGAACAACGTTCTTGGAACGTCTTTTTGACGTTATTTGTGATTGATGAACGTTCTCATAACGTTGATTGAAAACGTTCTTGGAACAACGTTCTTGGAACTTCTTTTTGACGTTATTTGTTATTGATGAACGTTCTCATAATGTTGATTGAAAACGTTCTTGGAACAACGTTCTTGGAACTTCTTTTTGACGTTATTTGTTATTGATGAACGTTCTCATAACATTGATATAAAACGTTCTTGGAACAACGTTCTTGGAACGTCTTTTTGACGTTATTTGTGATTGATGAACGTTCTCATAACGTTGATTGAAAACGTTCTTGGAACAACGTTCTTGGAACTTCTTTTTGACGTTATTTGTTATTGATGAACGTTCTCATAACGTTGATTGAAAACGTTTTTAGAACAAAGTTCTCGGAATGTCTTTTTGACGTTATTTGTGATTGATGAACGTTCTCATAACGTTGATTGAAAACGTTCTGGGAACAAAGTTCTTGGAACGTCTTTTTGACGTTATTTGGGATTGATGAACGTTCTCATAACGTTGATTGAAAACGTTCTGGGAACAAAGTTCTTGGAACGTCTTTTTGACGTTATTTTGTGATTGATGAACGTTCTCATAACGTTGATTGAAAACGTTCTGGGAACAAAGTTCTTGGAACGTCTTTTTGACGTTATTTGTGATTGATGAACGTTCTCATAACGTTGATTGAAAACGTTCTTGGAACAACGTTCTTGGAACTTCTTTTTGACGTTATTTGTTATTGATGAACGTTCTCATAACGTTGATTGAAAACGTTTTTAGAACAAAGTTCTCGGAATGTCTTTTTGACGTTATTTGTGATTGATGAACGTTCTCATAACGTTGATTGAAAACGTTCTGGGAACAAAGTTCTTGGAACGTCTTTTTGACGTTATTTGGGATTGATGAACGTTCTCATAACGTTGATTGAAAACGTTCTGGGAACAAAGTTCTTGGAACGTCTTTTTGACGTTATTTTGTGATTGATGAACGTTCTCATAACGTTGATTGAAAACGTTCTGGGAACAAAGTTCTCGGAACGTCTTTTTGACGTTATTTGTGATTGATGAACGTTCTCATAACGTTGATTGAAAACGTTCTGGGAACAAAGTTCTTGAAACGTCTTTTTGACGTTATTTCGTGATTGATGAACGTTCTCATAACGTTGATTGAAAAGGTTCTTGGAACAACGTTCTCGGAACGTCTTTTTGACGTTATTTGTGATTGATGAACGTTCTCATAACGTTGATAGAAAACGTTCTTAGAACAACGTTCTTGGAACGTCTTTTTGACGTTATTTGTGATTGATGAAAATTCTCATAACGTTGATATAAAACGTTCTTAGAACAACGTTCTTGGAACGTCTTTTTGACGTTATTTGTGATTGATGGAAGTTCTCATAACGTTAATAGAAAACGTTCTTAGAACAACGTTCTTGGAACATCTTTTTGACGTTATTTCGTGATTGATGAACGTTCTCATAACGTTGATTGAAAATGTTCTTGGAACAACGTTCTCGGAACGTCTTTTTGACGTTATTTGTGATTGATGAACGTTCTCATAATGTTGATTGAAAACGTTCTTAGAACAACGTTCTTGGAACGTCTTTTTGACGTTATTTGTGATTGATGCAAGTTCTCATAACATTGATAGAAAACGTTCTTAGAACAACGTTCTTGGAACGTCTTTTTGACGTTATTTCGTGATTGATGAACGTTCTCATAACGTTGATAGAAAACGATCTGAGAACAACGTTCTTGGAACGTCTTTTTGACGTTATTTGTGATTGATGAAAGTTCTCATAACGTTGATATAAAACGTTCTTAGAACAACGTTCTTGGAACGTCTTTTTGACGTTATTTGTGATTGATGAAAGTTCTCATAACGTTGATAGAAAACGTTCTTAGAACAACGTTCTTGGAACATCTTTTTGACGTTATTTTGTGATTGATGAACGTTCTCATAACGTTGATATAAAACGTTCTTAGAACAACGTTCTTGGAACGTCTTTTTGACGTTATTTCGTGATTGATGAACGTTCTCATAACGTTGATTGAAAACGTTCTTAGAACAACGTTCTCGGAACGTCTTTTTGACGTTATTTGTGATTGATGAAATTTCTCATAACGTTGATAGAAAACGTTCTTAGAACAACGTTCTTGGAACGTCTTTTTGACGTTATTTCGTGATTGATGAACGTTCTCATAGCGTTGATTGAAAACGTTCTTAGAACAACGTTCTCCGAACGTCCTTATAATGTTATTAGTATTTTATGAATGTTATATTTAGGCTATCATACAACGTTCTGGGAACATGTTATTTGCTGAACATTCTCATAATGTTAAGTACACTTAACAAATGTGTGCTTCTTAACATTAGTTTACAATCACTAGATTTGTATGACTATATATCCATATAAACATTTTAAACATCACAGTAGTTTATAACACCACCCCAATAAACCAGCACTTATAGCCTATAAATAATTTTATATTAACTAGTGCAAAATGCCGGTGCAAAATAAATTTTTGTGTGTGTTTTTAGTAATTGTTGTTTTGGTGTGTTTGAGTGCTCATTGTTACAATTACACAGCAAAAGTTCGGTGACATTTTTATTTGTGTATGGTAGAAAGCAAATACTGATCCTGAAATAATGACATAAAATAAATGTGGAAAATTGAACTATACGATTGAGGGAGCAGGCTACACAGTGAACTCAGAGAAAACGCTATACGCTTGAGCAAAAACAGTTTGTGTATAGGCTACAAATGATGCCTGTGAAAGAGATTGTGAACGCATTGAATATGATATGTTTTGTTGGTTAATAGCATAAGCTACTATTACACAGTAGCGATAACATTAAGCGCACCAGAAGTACATATAATATTCAGATGTAAACAGCATAGCTGACTTACAGATTCAGTTAACATCCACAAATGAATAAGCGTGACGAATCAGGCAGCAGGCTACACAGTAACTCAGAGAAAACGCTACGCTTGAGCAAACAGTGTGCGAATAGGTTACTATAATTGATGGCAAAGTGCCTGTTAGGGTTAGGGTTAGGGTTAGGGTTAGGTTAGGGTCATTACAATCACACAGCAAAAGTTCAGTGACATTTTTATTTGTGCATGGTAGAAAGCAAATACTGATACTGACACAATGACATACAATAAATAAGGAAAATTTAACTACACGATTCAGGGAGCAGGCTACACAGTGAACTCCGAGAAAAGCTGTGAATAAAATACAATATTCAGAAGTAAACAGTGTAGCTGACTAAATGTTTAGCTGACAGAGTGTTTATGTCAGAATGTTTATTTTTAAACAATTACCTTCTTTTGCCGATATATTTAGCGATATCTTTTGCATTTCTAATCCAAACAACGTCAAACTTGACACTGCACTTACTCGTGCCCATAGCAAGAAACCTGTCAAGTTTGAAATCCATTGGACTAACGGTTCGAGAGATATGTGGTTAACAGTATACAGACAGACAGACAGACAGACAGACCTTCCTGTAATTTATATATATATATGCTATTCACATTATGTAAAGCTCTGTTAAATATATTGAAATACATTTTGAACATATATTATTTAAAAAATACATTGAACATAAACCTTTTAAATTGTTCCTCATGTTACATCTGTAAATTGTGTAGGCCTACATATTGTGTATATTTCATAAAATATATCTATGCCTTATCATGTTTAGTTTTTAATAAATGTTTAGCAATTTTATTTATACACCACGTTAACCATTTATATAAAGCTATATAATATTATAGACTATATTACATTATATTATACCCTATTATAACCTATTATAAATGACTTTGTAAACATTGTTTTACACTCAATGCTTCATATTCTTATTCCGTTTACAGTTTGGTGATGGCCACGAGTCTATACACTTAATGTTAACCTCACATTTCAGGATATTTTATTTGATTATCAAATAATTCCCTCCATCATTTCTTCTTTCATGTAAATGCTGCGTGACTTCCACGTATTTTAATGTGCGCGCGCAGTGAACATTCGAGTTGCTTTTGAACCAGATTTGAACTGGAGTTACCATGGAAACGGGCGGGGAGCTCAACTGACGACAAGCAGCAACTCTGTCTCTCACTGTTGGTTTCGCTAATTTCAGGTAAGTTTAGTCCCCAAAATTACACAAATAGTACATAAAAATGTTTCTGACTCATTCTTTCATGTAAATAACACGCTTCCGTTGAATATTTACTTTATAGAAATGGTTTAGTGTCTTCGGGAAAAGTCCGTTAGCATCTCAACTGTTAGACTTTAGCTGTAGCTTGCTAACTTAAGTTTAGGCTTTAGGCTTGTAACGTTAATCTTGATTAGCGATTTTGTAAAGGTTTTGGTGGCAATTTTTCAATGTGAATGGAAGTAAACTAAATTATCTTAAAATTAATTAACTTAAAAGTAGTTATTCACTGGACGGTTAGCATTTCGTAGTTTTCACATGACGGAATGCCCTACAGGAGGGCAAATTGGGGTTTTATAACGTTAATGCCATTTATGCCTAGTATTAACATGAATGTCACGCAACCGCTTAACGTAATTCACAGGTAAGTTAACGTTAATTCCAAGTCAGTTGAATCACCGTTTTCATATTAATGTGCTCTTTTAATTTAACGTTAAGCATACAGCGCGCGCGCGCGCACACACACACGTTACATACAGATGAATAACCTTACTTCAAAAAATGTATATATTCCTTGACAAGCTACTTTTTGTTTTTGTTTTTTTACAAGTGAATGAACGATTTATTTGTCCAAAGGAAAAGTACAAGACCAGGGTTAACGTTAATGCCAAGCCCTGGTTTATACATTTTTATAATTTTATTATAATAGCTTCAAAGAAGACCTTTCTCAATGCTGCTATTGTCATACAATGAAAGTATTATATTACTACTTCCATAGTAAGGCAAATTAGTACAAATTAGAAAAGTTTAGCAGGTACACAGAATTTTGATGCACATTATCTTATTTTATTAGTGTAGCTAATCCTTTACAATGTGTTATTGAACCTTTCCATTGTTTAACATTTGTAAGCTAAATTTTAATCTTGTGTGGTTTACAGTTTTTTTCCCACAGAGACTTCCAATGGGACGGGCGTCTGAACTGGCGGATGCGGAGCATCAAGCTTCTACTAGTTCTTCCCCCTCAAGGCCAAAGCATACCAAACAGACATCATCCCATTACAGGACAACCGTTGGATGCATTGACCTCTGAATTGGAGCTCTAAGGTGAGAGAAACTATCCCCGTACTATGCTCGAAGACACAATTTTTGTCAGCGTGCCAGCATGTTGTTGTGGAATGTACTGTTGCATGAGAAAAAAAACACTCCTCACATGTGAAAACACTTATTGCTTTACTGATCACTAACCAATCACATATGGTCAAAGGTCAGATTACCTGTTTTGAACTATTGATGCCATCAATGGACAGAGACCCCACACACACAATTGTGTTCTTTACTGTATTCAAAAGAATATACTTTTGGTTTACATATGTTTATGGTTGTGTTGTATGCTACTGTAAACAACAGTAATGTTTGGCCTAATAAACATGTTATGTTTCTACATTGTATTGGTGTTTAGTGTACTTGTTCCCGCTCTCAGCAGATTACTGTCACTGTAAAACATTGCATTGAAGTGTAGATATAAGCCTATGAAAGACCAGAGTGCTTTAGATATAGAACAACAGTGTTTACATGGTATATCCAAAAATGTACTATTATGAAAGAAGTGTTTGCCATTTGATGCAAATGCTTCATTCTGTCATGTGGTTATGGCATTTTGAAATTTATAGTACTCAAAGCACAGTCTAAATAACTTTAGGGTTAACATTTATGGAGTAGCCACACTGTTATTATTAAATGTTTATGAAATAATAATTCACCAATTTTTAGTAACATCAGTCAATCTGTTCTCTTTACAGACGGGGCATGAAGAGACTGGACCACAGTGCTAGTTTGGCACACCCACACTACTTATATTTAAGGCATAGTTCACCCAAAAATGAATATTCTGTCAGTAATTACTCACCCTCATGTTGTTCCAACCCCGTAAGACTTTCGTGAAATCTGACAGCTGTCTCACTCCTCCATAGGTCACACGCATCACACACATGACCAGCGTCGGCCAATGGTGAGCCTACGTGGTGACGTGCAACACAGATATACTATGTGCAGTTATACTACGCAAACACACTTAGGCCCACGGAGAACATAATGAATAGTGGAATAAAGTCGTTAGTTTACAAAAAGTAATACAAAAAGTATTCTCGTTGCTTGATAAACATATGGTTGAGCCACTGTAGTCACTTGGACTATTTTAACGATGTCTTTAAAGGTGTAGTGTGTGATTTTTAGAGGCATCTAGTGGTGAGGTTTGCGAATTGCAAACAGCCAGTCACTTACGGCCTACCCCTCCCTTCTCAAACTGGAAGGAGAAGCTACGGTGGCCGACGTAACCAGCACATTTATCCCCACATAGCAAACCCACAACACAGCGAGGGAGAAGAACCACATGAAACTATCCAACTACACATTTTTTCTAATAGATTAGTTTAGCTGGCTAGAATGAACTGTTATGCTGTAGGCTAATGTAAGTGTTTTACGGTCAATACTCAATAGTACTAATCAGCTGATTGTCTCACAAACGTAACCAGCACATTTATCCCCACATAGCAAAGCCATAACACAGCAAGGGTGAATAACTAAGTTACATGAAACAATATACCTACATATTTTACACCACTGACAAGGGAAAAGTCACTTCACACGGTGTCTATGGCTAGCTTCTAGGTAATGCTAACATTATGAAACAACAGTTTTCATTTGCAATGTTAAAGTTGGAATACCTGTCCAGCAGTAAACAGGCAACTTCGGCGTCGCTTTGAAAGCCTTTTTCCCTCAGTGAAAGGGAAAGCTTTTCCCTTCCATCAGTGAAAAGCCACACCGATGTTGACCCGTGATTTTTAGATTTACCCTCCGTCGGCTCTTGTCCTAAACAATATCTGTTTTCTGCAGCTTCTCATTCAAGTTAGTGACGAAACGCTCTGTAGCGCTGTTTGTTCGCTGTCGGCTACGGTAGAAACATGACGTCACAATATGTCGAGCTTCATAGAAGGGGGTGCCCGCGGTTATGTAGATATAAATGACTGTGTCATAAATGAAGGTAATAAAAACATAACGGTTCATTAAGTAAGGTCTTTATACACCACTGAAAACATAGTTATGGATCTTATATTGCATTTCTGTCAATAGATCCTCAGAAATATTACATATTGCACCTTTAATAACTATTCTGGGCCGGCAAGTTTCAATCCCTCAAGAAGCCTATGGAGGAGTGAGACAGCGCTCAGTTTTTATCAAAAATATCTTAATTTGTGTTCCGAAGATGAAGGAAAGTCTTACGGGGTTGAAACAACATGAGGGTGAGTAATTACTGACAGAGTTTTCATTTTTTGTGTGAACTATCCCTTTAAGACTTCCGTTCATCTTCAGAACACAAATTAAGATATTTTTGATGAAATATGAGAGCTGGCTCACTCCTCCATAGGCTTCTAGGCAATTTCATTCTGCCGGCCCAGAAAGTTAGTAAAGACATGTTAAAATAGTCCAAGTGACTACAGCGGCTCAACGTTTATCAAGCAATGACAATAATTTTTGTTGGCCTCTTTCTTGAGTGAGTTCACAAAAGTGCCGCACTACATCGAGACCCATCTGCGTCATCTTCTCAGTTCTCGCTGATCTCGTGAACTCTAGGGCTGGGATGATTAGTGGTCGACCGATATATCGCCCAGGCTGATATATCGGCCGATATAAGGCATTTTTCAAATATCGGCGTCGGCCGATTAGTTTTTCTGATTGGCCGACGTTTTGGAAGCGGGACTTTTATTTTGACGGGCGGCGCTGAGAACACGAGCGCCTGAGAAGAGAACAGCAAACGCCTTTCTGACTTATTTACAAAAGCATCATACTACTACATTCTCTTTAATAAATGATTCAATAACAAATACATTTTGTAACAGTCACTTGTTGCCAGCTTGTGGCGAAACAATGTAATCGATAAATGCGTTATTTTAAGCTGATTTAGGGGCCGATCACACCTAACGCGATTTTGGCAGTGAGAGGTGCCTTTTTTCAATTGATTTCTATGGCAGTGCGCGTTCTGCGCGCTGTTTATGCGCCTCAGGCGCCTCGCGTTTTTGGAGTTAAAAAAAATCAACTTTGAGCGGTAAAAGTGTTTTTTTCACTGTCCAATTGAATGAATGGAGAGGCGGGTCTTCCGTTGTAGTGATGAAAGCTACAGTTGCTTTGAACGCCGGAGAGTGTGATGATGGAGGATAAACTTGTGGTGCTCTCGCGGGTCACCAGGAGCTTAAAGGGTTAGTTCACCCAAAAATTAAAATAATGTCATTAATGACTCACCCTCATGTCGTTCTAAGCCCGTAAGACCTCCGTTCATCTTCGGAACACAGTTTAAGATATTTTAGATTTAGTCCGAGAGATTTCTGTCCATCCATTGAAGCTGTATATACAGTATACTGTCCATGTCCATAAAGGTAATATAAACATCATCAAAGTAGTCCATGTGACATCCGTGGGTTAGTTAGAAGTTTTTGAAGCATCGAAAATACTTTTTGGTCCAAAAATAACACAAAATAAGACTTTATTCAGCATTGTATTCTCTCCCGGGTCTGTTGTGAATCTGCGTTCAGGACTCCGCAGTGACGCTGCTGACGTAAGACGCTGATGACGTGTTATCCGGTGCGCCCGAGCTTCGTTTACAGTCTGAGGGAGACGCACGCTATATTCAAGCTATTCTACATTGTTTGCGTGGATATCATTTTTTTAATGGTGCGTAAATGTGCATGTCGCGGATGAGACACTTTTACAGCGTGCGTCTCCCTCAGTCTATAAATGAAGCTCGGGCGCACCAGATAACACGTCATCAGCGTCTTACGCCATCAGCGTAACTGTGAAGGATTCACAACAGACCCGGGAGAGAATACAATGCTGAATAAAGTCTTATTTTGTGTTATTTTTGGACCAAAAAGTATTTTCGATGCTTCAAAAACTTCTAACTAACCCACTGATGTCACATGGACTACTTTGATGATGTTTATATTACCTTTATGGACATGGACAGTATACTGTATATACAGCTTCAATGGAGGGACAGAAAGCTCTCGGACTAAATCTAAAATATCTTAAACTGTGTTCCGAAGATGAACGGAGGTCTTACGGGCTTAGAACGACATGAGGGTGAGTCATTAATGACATTATTTTCATTTTTGGGTGAACTAACCCTTTAACGACTTCAGGAATCGTAATGTTAACAGAAAGTAAACAAAGTTAATAAAAGGCTGATTTGACGTTTACTTGACTGACAGGACAGCTGTTTCTGTGTTTGCCTAGCAGCCAACATAAAATGCAGTTCACTGCTCGTTCTGTGTGATTGGAACGATCACTGGTGCTGTTCTCTCAGGTTTCATAGAAAATATCTTGATTTGTGTTCTGAAGATGAACGGGGATGAAGTCTTACGGGGTTGGAACAACATGAGTAATTACTGACATAATTTTTTGGTGAACTAACCCTTAAACACAGTTTTCATTTAATTTAAATGTTTACATGAAAATATTTGTAGTTGTTTTTTTGAGCTATAATGTAGCGTTTAAAATGTATGATAATCATATGAAATGTTCTACTTTTTGATGTGATGTAAAAGTGCGCTTATAATTCATATGGTTGTTTTAATAAAAAAATTAAGTTGAACGAATGGTGCAGAATTGTTTTTCTAACCTTAAAATAACATTTTAACATGAAAGAAAGTGGACATTTTAATGTTCTTTGAATGTTGTATTGTTAATAACATTTTGGGAGAAAACGTTGCAGGAACGTTATGCTTACCTTAAGATAATGTTCCAGCAACGTTATGCCAATGTTCCAGCAATGTTATGCGAACATTCCGACAACATTATGGTAACCTTAAGATAACGTTCCATGAACGTTATGCTAACCTTAAAAGAACGTTCCATGAATGTTATGCTAACCGTAAGAATGTTCCAGCAACGTTATGCTAACATTCCAGCAACGTTATGCTAACCTTAATATAACGTTCCAGCAACGTTATGCTAACCTTAAGATAATGTTCCAGCAACGTTATGCCAATGTTCCAGCAATGTTTTGCGAACATTCCGACAACATTATGGTAACCTTAAGATAACGTTCCATGAACGTTATGCTAACCTTAAAAGAACGTTCCATGAATGTTATGCTAACCGTAAGAATGTTCCAGCAACGTTATGCTAACATTCCAGCAACGTTATGCTAACCTTAATATAACGTTCCAGCAACGTTATGCTAACCTTAAGATAATGTTCCAGCAACGTTATGCTAACGTTCCAGCAACGTAATGCTAACATTCCAGCAATGTTATGCTAACCTTAATATAACGTTCCAGCAACGTTATGCTAACCTTAAGATAATGTTCCAGCAACGTTATGCTAATGTTCCAGCAACGTTATGCTAACGTTCCAGCAACGTTATGCTAACCTTAAGATAACATTCCAGCAACATTATGCTAACGTTCCAGCAACGTTATGCTAACGTTTCAGCAACATTATGCTAACGTTCCAGCAACGTTATGCTAACGTTCCAGCAACGTTATGCTAACGTTCCAGCAACGTTATGCTAACCTTAAGATAACGTTCCAGCAACGTTATGCTAACGTTCCAGCAACGTTCCAGCAACGTTATGCTAACCTTAAGATAACGTTCCAACAACATTATGCTAACGTCCCAGCAACGTTTTGCTAACATTAAGAAACCATTCCAGCAACGTTTAGCAAACTGGACATTTCAACGTTTTTAGAACATTTCAAATCAACGTTCCCACAACGTTCTCAGAACATAATTTTGTTAGCTGGGCTGGTGGGGGGTTGTCCCGCTGGCAGAGCGGGGAGTTGATGTTTTAATGGAGGTGTGGATGCGCAGAGCTCCTGCAGAGGATGTAATTACTGCAAACTCAAGAACAAGCAAAGCAGTTTGTTAAACAGTGGCAGCGGACAAGCAAGCCCTTCCCCCAACTCATTATCACGGGCCGTCTTAAAGGAAATGCAATGTCATAGTAAAATTAGAGAGCGTAAAACAAATGATTAAAGCGTTCCCTCACAAGTACATTCACGTTCAATAGCTACAGAAAGAGTTTTTTAACAGATTTTTGTGTGTGTGATCTCTTTGAACCATTGTTCAGTGCTTTAAAAGGCCCATACGTCCATCAGGAGTAATTACATTTACGGTACCTAAGTGTAATATGTATAAAGCTGTTTTCCTCTGCCACAACTGCTTAATGATTTCCATTACAAAGCTGCAATGACGTTATGGGACATCACAAACCCGTCGTGCTGGTTTGTTTTTCTTCGCTTTGAGCTCCGATATCTCGATAATTATTTTTCTCCTTTCTTTGGGGGAAACTGGTAGGGATTTAGGAACAGGTGTGCCCTCTGAGGCTTGTGGCAAATGCGGGCAGATGAAAAGTAGAATCACTTTCACTGATTATGTCCATTATTCCCCCAGCCATATTGATTAACAGGAAGATAGAGCACACTCTAGTCTCCAGCAGTTGGAGCGTAACCTTTTACCCTGGCTCTATCCCAGCTCCGGCCGGGCTTGGGTTACATAGTGCCCGGGCATTCCAGAGTACAAATGGAATTAGTGCATCTGTTCGAAAGTTAATTTTCAAATCACCATTGAATGAGTCTTTAGAAAGAGCTGAAATGGTGGCCGGTGGCTATCGGCCAGAATAACACGCCGAGCGGTAATGCAGGCCTACGGATTCTTTGTGTGCTTATTATTATTATTTCTAAAGCGTGGATTATGAAGCTTCAGATGGGAGTTCATTTGTTGAAGCAGGAAACTCTTTCCCAAATAGTATTGCAATAATGCACAGTTGAGCTCTGTGTGCGTTTCTTCTGTAGTTTTTATGCAATCCATTTAAATTGTTTCCGGTATTGACTAAATCTAAAAGTAAACGTAATGAAAGAAATTAAGATCTACTTACAATGTTTGTGGAAAAATGGAAGTGGAAACACTTACAATACGTAAACAGGGCCGTGTGCTCCACTTAAAAAGCATAAACTAATTTTGTTAAACTGTTAAAATGATAATTTTCTTAAAAAAGATGTATTATTTGAAATGGTTTGAGTATTTATTTATTTACTTATTTATCCCTATAATCTTAGCCTAATCATACTACCTATCATCTATCCATCCTACCATCAATCCATCCATCCATTCATCCATCCATCCATTCATCAATCCATCCATCCACTCACCCATCCACTCATCCACTCATCCATCCATCCATCCATCCATCCATCCATCCATCCATCCACTCACCCATCCATCCATCCATCCATCCATCCATCCATCCATCCATCCATCCATCCATCCATTAATCCATTCATCCATCCATCCATCCATCCATCCATCCACTCACCCATCCATCCATCCATCCATCCATCCATCCATCCATCCATCCATCCACTCACCCATCCATCCATCCATCCATCCATCCACTCACCCATCCATCCATCCATCCACTCACCCATCCATCCATCCATCCATCCACTCACCCATCCACTCACACATCCATCCATCCATCCACTCACCCATCCATACATCCATCCATTCATTCATCCATCCATTCATTCATCCATCCATCCATCCATCCATCCATCCATCCATCCATCCATCCATCCATCCATCCATCCAGCCATCCATCCATCCATCCATCCATCCATCCATCCATCAAACCATCCATCCATCCACTCACCCATCCATCCATCCATCCACTCACCCATCCATCCATCCATCCATCCATCCATCCATCCATCCATCCATCCATCCATCCATCCATCCATCCATCCATCCACTCACCCATCCATCCATCCATCCATCCATCCATCCATCAAACCATCCATCCATCCACTCACCCATCCATCCATCCACTCACCCATCCATCCATCAATCCATCCACCCATCCATCCATCCACTCACCCATCCATCCATCAATCCATCCACCCATCCATCCATCCATCCATCCATCCATCCATCCATCCATCCATCCATCCATCCACTCACCCATCCATCCATCCACTCACCCATCCATCCATTCATCCATCCATCCATCCACTCACCCATCCATCCATCCATCCATCCATCCATCCACTCACCCATCCATCCATCCATCCATCCATCCATCCATCCATCCATCCACTCACCCATCCATCCATCCATCCATCCATCCATCCACTCACCCATCCATCCATCCATCCACTCACCCATCCATCCATCCATCCATCCATCCATCCATCCATCCATCCATCCATCCATCCACTCACCCATCCATCCATCCATCCATCCATCCATCCATCCATCCATCCACACACCCATCTATCCATCCATCCATCCATCCATCCATCCATCCACTCACCCATCCATCCATCCATCCATCCATCCATCCATCCATCCATCCATCCATCCATCCATCCACTCACCCATCCATCCATCCACTCACCCATCCATCCATCAATCCATCCATCCATCCATCCATCCATCCATCCATCCGTCCATCCATCCATCCATCCATCCATCCATCCATCCATCCATGCTTATTATCATCTTTAACTTTATCTTAATAGTCTCATGCTACTTTTGAAAAATTGCTAATTTGAATATGTATTGCCCTGTTTACTTGCATTGTAAGAACCTTACCGCAAAAAGTGTAATGTATCCTTCAAACTATTCAAACTAATCCTTCAAACTATTCTGTAATCATCATTATGCCACACATTCTGTGGACACATCTTAATTTGTATTGAACCTGCAACATTCCTTTAAGGTTTAATTATTACAGTTTTGTAATTTTCACTTAACTATAACAGCTTAATCTTGTTTCCATCAATCACCTCTCAAAATTGTAATCCTAATGACATTGAACATGTTAATGAAACACTGTCTGTGTGTGTAAACCATTAGCATAGTATGTATTGATTGGTTACACAGTGTGATTACATCTGCAGGAATCTTATCAGGGATGTTGACGTTTCATTAAGGCTTTCAGCCAGACTAATAGAGCAGAATGTGTATTTGCCTAGAACCGTGCACTTTAGTACACTTTACACAAGAGAAAACATCTATCTTGAATCTGTCGTGGTTGTAAAGAGTGAGAAGGAGTGAGATATGAGAGAGAGAGTCAGCCATTAATGCGGGCCGCTCAGTGGACAGGTAATGATTCACTGTGAACTGCCTCTAAACTCAGATTTATGGCTCTTGCTGCTGTTATTGAGTGACAGAGAGCATGTGAAAATGATCCTTCAGGGCTAGTTGTCTTATACCTGATTTCCCCGAGGTCAAGAGGAGACACTATTGAGACAATTACGCTGTCTGTCAGAGCGTCAGAGAACATGTATTTTCTTCTGTACCTTATCCTGCTTCTCAAGAAAGTAAGTAGCTCTGATCCAAAATGTAGTGAGCTGCCTGCTTAGCAACATTAGACCTTGGTTTGGCCAAATTCCCTGAACACAGGGGCCTTTCACACAAAAATTGTTACTTTCTTGCATTCCAAAAGAGTTAGATGCATCCCATTGCAACAAGCTCAGTGAAAGAAAAAAATCCAAGATGGCAGACAAACTGATATATAGCCAGTGATGGGGCAAATGCATTACAAGCAACTTTAAATTAACGCATTACTTTAACATTTACAACAAAATATCTGAGTTACTTTTTCAAATAAGTAATGCAAGTTACTTTGTTTTCCCATTTATTGACTGACAGCTCTCCTGTCCTCATGTTGAGTCAAATCAAAGTGCAGAGGCATGTGTGTGTGTGTGTGTGTGTGTGTGTGTGTGTGTGTGTGTGTGTGTGTGTGTGAACATGATGTTTTATTGTAGTTCTAGACTAAATGTGAGCATTTACTCATCTCACTTGCACAAAAATATTAAATATTCCTCAAAATGAATAAAATCAGTGAAATGCAGAATCAGAATACTATGCAAACCTCTAACTAAATATAACTAAATAACTAAATATGTTAAATACAACATACATTTGTATGCATTTAATCTCACTTTATTGACCAATGTACTTGCTTCTGACCTTCGATGATTCAGTTATATAAGCAAAAATGACTATAGATAGATAGAAAGGTTTGCTTGTTTGCTTTCCTCTACTGTACACATCTCCTTCAGCCTGATGATTATTAATTCACTTTTGGTGTGAAAGGGTCTTTACATTTGCCCCAAAATAGAACTTTTGTGTTATAAAAAAAAACAAGCCCAGGTAGGAAAAAAAGTAACGCAAAAGTAACGTAACGCATTACTTTTCTAAAAAAGTAAATAAGTAATGCAATTAGTTACTTTTTAAGGGAGTAACGCAATATTGTAATGCATTACTTTTAAAAGTAACTTTCCCCAATAACCTATGCAAATTATAAATAAACTTAATATTTATTTACCCATTTTGACTCAATATTTCTATGTTTTTAGTACTTATTAGAGTGTCACAATGGTTGAAAGATGCTGCCTCCACGGGCAGCGTACAGAGAAGGTTACATAGCACGTCCGGATCCAGTGTTTGTCACATTTTGTATAGTGAGATCCCTTCATCTGATTGATTGCTGAAGGAAACATAGATGTAGGCTATCCCTCACTGCCCATGAGACACCACAAACCTGTGCGATGGATTCTGTGACAGTTACAGATGTCTGATGTCATTACTATTGTTGTAGGCTGATTATATAGCTTAGTTATCACCAAAGCTTTCTCTATTTTGTTGTGGATGGATCATTAAACCATTAGGATGCCTCAGAAACTTTTTTGTGAGGTAGGCTACCTGAAGTAATTTCCTGATAGGGCAGAGAGGCAACAAGTCAGCAGCCTTAGCTTTTGGACACAGCCATTGTTAGCTTAGCAACATGCTAACAGCAAGCTGCTAACAGTTTAGTCTGCTGAATGCCTGGCATAAAGTTCGCTGTCTAAGGTCACTTAAAAAAAGGTTTTGTGACATTTTTACAGAAAAAGATTGTAAAAATGCTTCAGTAATTTGTTACCTTTAAGTTTACCTTACCATTTATGGTGAAAATCTGTAAATGATTTAACAGCATTGTAAACTATGTAGTTCTAATGTTGTTTTTGCAATGTAAAAACTGCGATTTATAATATAATTTACAGTGAGAAACAGTAAAAGGACATTCACAGAAGTCTTTTAGTAACACATCACAAATTATATTGAATAAAGATAATTTAGCTTCTAATTTGTGTTATCAGTAATGCATCGTACGGTGTTTGTGTTGCATTTTCTGTTAATCAGTTAATGTTTATTGCATTATTTTTTTCATATTATTAATTTTGTCTTGTGAATGACCTTGTGCACCGTTATATACAAGTGTAAGCCATGTTTTACGGACAGGCCACTTACAATGATTCATCATGTGATTTTTTTATTTTACCACCTGCATGTGTTATTGAGGTTATCAGTATTTGAAGGTAAAACGCATATTTTGGTAGTTCAAGTAGATTTGTTTATGAATATTATATCAATTAATGAAATATACAGCTATAAGTTACATATGCCATCCTGTAAATTCCGGTGAATTTCTGGCAACCACAGCTGACATTACATTTAACAGGATATTTTAAGGCAGCTCACTCGATTTTTAGACCGAGCTAGCATGTTGTTTGCCTGCCGCTAAGTCAATTATCAGCCTTGTTTTAAGAAACGAGGCTGTGTTTAGGAATTGTTTTGCTGTGTTTGTTCTTTGACTTTGGCCAGGCCCCCACATATCTCCATGGAGAGCTGGAGGTGGGGGAGGGCGGCCCAGCCCCCCATCCTCATCAGCACGTGTTTTCTTTGGGCTTGGCAGCTAATCAGATGCAGGTGGGGCTGGATCCTTCTTCGGTCCCCTGAGGTGGTGGAGCGCGCTCCCTGGGTGTCCCCTCACCTTCACCTCATTACCTTGACAAACAGGGGCCGGCCCGGCTAATCAATCCACCGCTGAGAGCACACAAGACGAGACATCCTTCTCATAGATCCGCTCGCTGTGTCTGTGTACCTCAAATCAGCAGGTTATTACATACCATACAGCGTGCATCAGTGAGAAACATGGAGCACGGAGGGCCGATTGACAGTGTTTTGACATAAAGTTAAGAATGTATGTAACCTCTTGTTGCAATTGATAGGATAATGTTAATTTGAGTTATGCAGTGATTTTTCAGGTGCTACTTATGGAAGCTTGTTTCCGTCACAGAATGAAACATTTTAAAAGATAATTGTGACTTTTTGTCTTACAATTGCGAGTTTACATATCGTAATTTTGACTTTATTTAATTGTCTGAAATAAAGTCGTAATCACGTGTTATAAAGTCATGATTGCGAGAAATAAACTCGTCTGTTCTGACTTCATAAGACGTAATTGCGAGTGTGTAGCCTATACATCTTTTCTCAGAATTGCAAGATGTACACCTGCAATTGTGACAAAAAAAGTCAGCATGGTGAGATAAAAAGTCAATTACCTTTTTCATTTTTTTTTTCATTCTGTGGTGGAAACAAGCTTCCATAATACACCTGAACAATCACTGCATAACTCAAATTAACATTATCCTATCAATTGCAACAAGAGGTTACATACATTCTTAACTTTACTTAAGGTACTAAAATAAGAGGTACTAATAATAGAATCTAATTTTTTACAATTCGTGTGACAGGGTTGCCATATCATGACTGCGATTCAGAGAGTATAAACAAAATTGCCTATACAAACTATGTATAATCATAACTATTGTATATAAATATGAAATAAGTATAAAATATCTTACATAGCCTTGATTAACCCCGCAGTTAAAATGAAAAGAGGACTTAATGAGGGATGAAGACTTTGATATTGCCTGATTATTGTACAACATATAACACAACATACCATAAATTAACCATGACCCAGAAATCCTTTTTTTTTGTGCTGTTGCTTTACAAGTCCGACTCTCGGTCCTCAGTATCTGTTTATCTGGATTATGCTGTATGAGGTTACGGCACTTTGGGTTCAAAGGTTGACTCCAGTCACCAGCCATTAGAATAAATATGTATTCAATAATGTGAAACCCATATAAATATTATATGACTCTTATCTTTACCTTTGAAATGTGTTTGATTATTGTGCTTTTAAAGAAGGGTAAAACATTTATTTTTTAATTAAATATATGTTCTATTCACAGAACATTGAGGTGTCCTGATAGAGCTGATATGGCACTTCATGTATTTAGTCCTTAACTTTCCAAGTGACTTTCCGTTAACCAAAGTGTTTCTTCAACTCTATACAAGTGCTCACGTTAAGGACTCAATATTTATCTGGAATTCACAACCTATTTATCTTTCAGAATGTAATGCATTTCTGAGTTAAACAGGATATTTAATGAGTTTGGATGGTGGGACTTGATTTTATCCATTGGGAACACTTGCAGAGTATGTCTCCGAAATCACATACTCTCTGAGAATGTTCTTCTTTTGAATATCGCATTACTTTGCCTGCTAACAAATGTAAATTCTGAATGAAATCCTGTACTACATCCATAATGTTGTCATTGTCCCGTAACCTACCAGCATCAGTTGTGTAAAGTAAAGTGTCCTTCAGAATCTCAGGACTCGCTGGAGATACGTTCACCCTACTGTTTAATGAATACTATGAATTTGGACTCTTTTTACATACTTTTTTCACCTTCTTTATAAGGAAGCAACTGCAGAATGGAAATGGATCTGAATGTAAATGTGTTATAAGTGAACATTATATGGTAACCTAGGCGATTGGTGGATGACCAATCAACCGTCCTGACCCAACTCTTCTCTCAACTTACTCTCTTTGTCTGTCTTCATTTCAGGACAGTTGACCAGTTGAGGAAAGGCCAGGATGATTGGAGGAAAGACGCACACGGAGAGACAGAAAGCAGGAAAGGAAGGGAGAAGAGTGAGAAGGTAAGGGAAAAAAACATCACTAGAAGTTAAGGTATCAGCAGCAGCAGCAGCAAAAGAAACGTCCGGAAGGCTGGAAGCAGACGTATAATAAGACGACCTCGCGGAGTCGAGCTTATGCGGGCGTATTTGTTTTCTTGCTTCATTCTGTCAAACCTTTCCTGCTCCGTGGGCAAGAACCTCCAGCAAATCCACCCCGGGCCCCTTCTAATGCTCATTAGCAAGAAGATTAAGACATGTTTATTTACACGCTAAAAGAGTGAGTGGGTAAACAGGAGGGCTTATTTATTAATTTACCCTTAACGTTGAGTGCACTTGACAGGCTGGATGAGAGGGAATTGATGCGAATATGCAGGCTGTGTTTGAAGTGTGCATGGGGATGTCTTCCGAGGGTTGAGGTGGCGCGCGACTGCGGGGTGATGGAAGCAAAGTAACGTTCCCGGCGACGCCGAGGCAGGGGGGTCAAGATAGGCCCATCCCTAGGAGACCCGTGATCGCCCACGACCGTGTGCATCGGGAGATGAAGCCACCTCTGGATTCCTGTTTCGTTTTCAACGCCCACATCGTCTCAAGTGGAAGCTTGTTGATGGATCTGGCATCTTTTGAATAATACATGGCCTGGATAATGACTAGCACAAAGACCTGTTCAACTATTGTCTCGCTCTCATCTTTTACTAATTGCCAGTAGTTGCGTCTTACAGTACGGGTACTTATGAGATAAGAAAAGAAACGTTATAGATTGACTCAACGTTATCGCTGGGTGAGCGAGGGTTACTGAGTAAAGGTGTGAAAGGAGGAATAAATGGAGGAATAAAAGTTGCCAGAGCAGAGAAAGTTTACAACTTCAGGTGTATTTCTCGACCTTTGAGCAGTAAGACCAATAAAGATTATTGACCTTCAGGTTCAGTAAGCGTGACAGTCATGCACTGCCAAGCTTTGGATGATTGGTTCAAAACCAGTTTCCAACTGCATTTACAAATTCATTTACAATATTAACCAGAACAAAATGAGGAATACTTCAACATAATGGATACATCTTTGTTTTTTGTCGCTGTAGTGAGAAATGTGTCATAATTCAACTCACATAGACTTCAAGACTCGATGATCTGTTCATCAAGTAAAGGTTTCAAAGGGGATTTTCGCAGTGATGCCATAGAACCACTTTGAGTTCCACAAAGAACATTCCACTTTGCTTAGTCTTTAATAATCTAAAGAGCCCATGGAGAGTTTCCATGGATGTTAAAGGTTCTTCATGGAACAATAGCTGCCAATAAAGAACTGTTGTAGAGTGTTGGCTAAGATGTGACGGTAGAAGGTAAAGCAGAGCCTCTTTTGTCTTTGAACACACATTTCTCAAGAAACAGTGCACCTACAATAACTAAATTAAACTCTGCAATAGTGATTAAGCAGGACATTTGTAGAGTTTTGCAGAGTTTTTGACAGTTTTGCTGTCTTTTACGGCACGTGTATGATGCAATTTGACAATGGATGCATCCAAATATTTAAGATTAGGGACCGAAGTCAATTTTTAAAAGAAATCGATCAGCCTAACACAGGGAAAGCTCTCCTTTTTTACTCCTAAATAACTGCTACATTTCAGTATCAGCGTGATCATGCAAGATTAACTTCACTGCCTTCATGAGAAACTACAAACACACACACACACACACACACACACACACACACACACACACACACACACACACACACACACACACACACACACACACACACACACACACACACACACACACACTAGATTAAAGAAGGCTGCTTCAATTTCACCCTATTGTGATTTGGCAGATGATAATTAGGCCATTTCAATTTGCATAACGACAGGAGGTGTTTATGTTTTGTGTGGCGTTGGCTAAATTAGGTTAGCAAAAGACAGTGGCTTCCTTTGAGTGTTTTAATATGGTGTGATTTCATCAAACGAGAGCAGAGAGAGTACTAAATGACTCGTTTAGGACAATAGATCTTATCTTTTAGAGATACGACGTGGCTTCAACAGTCACACGTCATATCTTTGTGTATTTGTTGACTTGAACT